>NC_051413.1:1692839-1695832 GCF_015228065.2 Penaeus monodon
CCTATGCTTATATACACATATCTTCCATAACTTTCAGCTTCAGGACATGAATCATTGACCTCTAAACTGGGAAGCAAACTCAGGCTATCTGAGCCACATCCATGACAATTACATATATCAGGGAAATCATATGTACATACATAATTTCATTTGATGTTTGTAACCCCTTTTGATCTGATGCATTCAATCATGCAATGACTGATAATACAAAATAAAATTTCCTGTGGGCATGATCTTCACAGTAAACACAGGAACTGTCAGGCAGAATATACATGCATCACTTGTTACTTATATTGTACTCACACTCTATACACACTTACATAATGTTATAATTTCTACTGTTCTCTGGAGTCTGAACTGATAAAGCAGATAAGATCGTACATACAATACACAATTTTCATTAACTCCCATATCAATAATATAGTCATGGTATGGGTAACTTTTCTCTACCATACATATGAAGAATGCACTGCAAAGAACACTCCATTTGACACTTCCTTTTTCTTACAATACTAGTGTGATTCATTACAGAGTTTTGTAGTCTTTTTAGATAATATGTTACTTTTCATATCTGTTGTCTTATCTAAAATAGTCACCACAAATTTCTGAGAACCTATTAAAAATGGTAATCAATATTGTTGTGAAATTATACTTATTATAAAAAACACAACATTAACCTGCACATGGCAATTTATCAGTATAAGAAAAACACTGCCAGGATAAAATGCACTGCACTGCTAAACACAATCATTAACTTACAGTCTTAAAACAATATGAACTATGAAGCTTTCAACATTTCCAAAGCACCAATGAGAAAGAATTGTGCAACAGACAAGGCTTCCATTGCATCAGATTCAATTGAAATCAATCATGTCATATCTGGAGACAACATATAAATGTACCAACACCCCAACCCTCACTCACTAATGAAATAATTAATTGCTCACGACTTAAATCCTCCCGCTTACAGACTGTATTAAGAAACCTGTGACTTAAGCAGCCATGACCTTCTGCAACGCGATGTAAATCAAATGTCAATTAATTCCCGCATCGCCACCTCTCCCCTAGACAGTTTTCCTGCAAGTTCTCGTTATGGATAAGAATACTGAGGAAAGCGTGGTGACTCTCGTGCCTGACGGACTGCATGACAAAGGATGAGCTTCACGTCCGTCGTGTTCAATAAATAGATAAGGAAATGAGGGCGAAATCCCCGAGGTTTCCCTTTGCCTTGAGAGGACACGTCGAGAAGGACTACGGAATAATATCGCGGGGGGGATACCGTGTCTCGCGGACGACTCACATTGACGCCTAGGTGTTGGCAGGGCATGCGGCGTGGTGGTCGTGGCGGCGGGAGAGTGCTGGGGCGTTAAATGGCGTTAAAAAGGCGTCCCGCTGGCCTCCTAAGGGCGTCCGTCTCGCCTCCCCCAGGTCGTCTGTAAACAATAGGATGGTGAGCCTCTCCCAGCTCTCTCGCGTGAAGGAAGATCCAATCCCCTCGTCCTCGGCGGAATCCGTTCTTATCCCTTATAATCGACCATCGGATCCTCTCGTAATTCCCCGAATCCTCTCTAGCGACGTTCACTTGTCTCCCTCCGCAGTGAGTCCAGGGAGGTTCCTCCTCGTAAACAAATATGGAGGCTGAGGCGGCGGAGGGAGGTTATGAGAAGGATTTCGTCTTGTGACTTTTGTCCAGCGGAGGTTCGCAGACAGGCTCCTCCGGGGGTCGTCGTGGACTGTAAAGGTAACGAAGGAGCGAATGATGCCCAGAGGGACTCGCCTGGTATTACAGTTAAGGGGCATATGGGCGTGGAAAGCACTCTACGTATCTCGGGAGTCCTTTTATCTGCTTAAGGATGAAGTCAGTCGACAGACGTGGGATTTGTCGATTATTTCTCTCCCATTCGTATATCACTGGCCCTACAGTAGTCCTCGGAAGACGAAATGGAAGTCTGCCCCAGGGATTCTCCCACAGCGACCACATTCGGGATGTTCTAGGGGATTCTCAAAGGATTCTCAAAGGATTCTCGGTTTCACTCGTCATGGGGGAGGAACTAGGGGCTCTGTGTCGGTATCATACTTCACCTTCGTTTGTTGATTCCGTAGGCGTGTGATTCAGGTGATTCTTAGCGAGAATGGGGTAGGAATGGGGTGTGTATTAGCTAAAATAGGGTGTGTGGTAGGTGCTCCAGGTTCAGAGGTGTTGGGGGGATGTACAGTATGCATAATGTAATGATAAATCTTTGACAGTATGATTACATGCTAGCTAGACCATTGTATTATATATTATGTGAAAGGCTGTGTCTTTAAACCAAAGTCCTACAAAATTCAGAACAATATAGATTGTTATACAAAATTATTATGATAGGTGATACATTCATTTAAGAATTTAAAAAAAATCATGGGTTCTTTTAATAAGAAGCATATTTATGTAGAGCTGTTGTGCTTTATTTTATTTATAATTATATAAGTTTTTGCTGCTTAAAGGACTATTGTAAATGTACGTTGGATGCTGTGATCTCCGTTTGACATGGATAAAAGAGATTTTGGAAATGATGTTAATGAAAATATTTTCATTCATATTTATTTTTTACATTCTTATTCTGTCACAAAAGAAGTATGTGTGTAAAAGACTTTGTAAGTCATAATGTGCAAATTAAAAATTAAGGTTGGAAAATATTGTTTTTTCTGTTATAATCCTTTTGCTCTCTATGATAGAACATAATGTTAGTGCCTTTCATATTATGCCATTGAAATATCACTGCAATGGTGGTAGATTTTATTAGTTAAATATTTTTTTTGGAATTTATCAATGTATCTATTCCATCCATTGTTTATCATGTATTATGCTTATGCTCATAATTAAGAATTTTGTTTGGAATTTATAGTGGTACATTATAATATCTGTATCAAAGTATTCTCCAAAGTGATTTAATAATGTCTCCTAAAATTGAGTTTCAAGTGTAATTATAATGAGAATCATGCCTTATGACATG
>NC_051413.1:1696206-1696977 GCF_015228065.2 Penaeus monodon
GATACATTTAGAACATAATCAATAAAGTATTCTGTACAAATTCTGAGGAAAGAGTATTGTAGAGTTTGTTTTTAAGTTTATGCATGTGTGAGTTTTAGGTGAAGGCTTCCATAATTAGGTTAGAAATATTTAGTTGAGGGAAAAGGGGAAATTATAAGCTACATTATGTTTTTCTTTCTTTTCTAAATGTGTGTATGTATAGTATAACATATTTTTGATGTATGCACAACACAAAAAAAAAGAATAGATAACAGTAGTGGTTGATTATCCTTGGAATATATTCATGGGTGAAAATGGAAGTATGTGAATAGAAAGAAAGAAAGAGTATTTGTATTATGTTTTCAGATCATGTCTGTAATCCCCCCCCCTCCCATCTAATAAGAATTTGACATATTTCCCCTCATTCGGTTGAAACTCTCAAAAAAAAAAAAAAATAGTGATAGAGAAGATGAAGAATGTATCCTCAAACATTTATGTCAAAATATAAGATAAGAATTAGAGATAATGGGTTTGTGATGTAGCGGTGTTACAGGGGGATTAACAGAACAATATACATACAATATACTCAGATAATGGTATTATCTAGGATACTGTAGGGCTGTTTGAGTATGTTGATTCTCAGATGCCAGTCACATCAAATGAATTCTGGAAGAAGTGAATGGCAGAAGTCTTGCCTGCAGCCAACCTTATCTGTGATTTATGCTTTTTCCATTCTGTGATCCCCCAGTGCTTGAGTTGAGAAAGCAGTTTGTAAAGCAACAATAGCTTGTG
>NC_051413.1:1697019-1697157 GCF_015228065.2 Penaeus monodon
GTGCAAAGCCAGAGTTTAGGAGATTGTCATATACTCTCCACTGATTAGTGTGAATCATAGACCCTTCTTGTAAATGGTTCTTGGGATCAAGCAGAGAATTCTCCTCCCTCAGAATCAGTCAGCAGAAGAATCTCTCCA
>NC_051413.1:1697190-1697483 GCF_015228065.2 Penaeus monodon
ATGTGTTGTAGGGTGGGGTCCTTCATGTAATTTGTCTTTTCTTGTTACCTTTGCAAAACCTCTCTGTTGTATAAGTTATTTGGAGTTACACAGTGGGCTCAAGTAGTCATTTGAAATAGAACCTCAGGTCTGAATCAGTGCAGTTATATAATGTGAAATCTATCTGTTGTGTTCTTGTCCTAGAGTCACATCCTCTAAGGATAAGATTAGCTTTACTTCCTCCTTGTTTGTGTCCCTCTTGTTGTCAGCGCTCACAAGGAGCAGCTTTTCATCCGGTTATGTTCTTGTGATTC
>NC_051413.1:1698135-1698275 GCF_015228065.2 Penaeus monodon
TTACCCAAACTTATGCTTTGTTGTACACACTCTATTACACACAAATAGAAACACGTACACATAAATGCAAAATTCTCATGAATTAGTTTTGATATAGATTATGTTTTGCAGAAAAGGGGCCAGTGATTTTCATCTTCTTA
>NC_051413.1:1698325-1698631 GCF_015228065.2 Penaeus monodon
GATTTTGGTTTACAAGTTATTGCAGTTCCGTTCTATGTGTAATTTATTGTTAATAAGTATTTGTTGTTGATTTTCTATCCTTTCTTTAGCTTTCCTTAAAACTTTATTCTTATATGTGAACCCCATAACATATATTATTTACTGTAGTTGAGGGCTGCTCTGATAGTAGGGATTGCAAAGTTGTTTACAGAAATTCCAGTACAAGGTCAGATATGTACAAGGTCATGTGACTTCAACTTTCAAGTATGTTTATATAAAATAGAATGTTAAAAGGGCTAGATAAATTTACAATGCACTAAGGAAAAG
>NC_051413.1:1699239-1699647 GCF_015228065.2 Penaeus monodon
AGGAAAAGATATTTCTTCAGTATACATTACTCTTTCTGTTTTACTGTAATTCATTGCCTTTTATGGCCTGGCACGAGAATGGTTAGATTTCTTACTGCTCTGCCCCAGATGTAGATTTTTCTATGCATTAAATTGCACTTTTTTTTCAGAAATTTGATTTTAAGGTATGTTGCATTAACACTGTGTCTCTCATGATTTTGTCCCATGTATACTGATTTAAAGTAAATTTCAGGGCCACTACAGCATGGGAAGTCTTCAGGCTGACATAGGGGAACTAGCACACCACCTGAAGCAAGAACGCCTATTCCTCGAGGCTGAGAAACAGCAGATCCAAATATTAAATGAAAAGGTGATGGGGTGTAATTTTGCATAAGAACAGTATTTTATTAGATGTTTGCAAAGGCAGAA
>NC_051413.1:1699739-1701550 GCF_015228065.2 Penaeus monodon
AAAGTCAACTTGTTTGTTTAATAGGTTGTGAAGACTATAGAGCGAGTGTATCAGGCATCTTGGGTCCGTGGTGAGCAACAGAGAAACTACGATGATCTCGTTCTGCGACCCCATTCCTCCCCCCCGGCATGCTGCCAGAGAGCCAACCTCCTTAATCAGCTGAAGTTCATCGATGGATACAAAGTGCTGGGATTCAATGTAAGTTTTTTGCCTTCCCTTGCACCTCTGAGTGATCTAATGCTACATATCAGCAAGCACTTTTGGTATACATATCTGTGGAAATTTTTTTTTATTGTAACATTAGAATTTGGAGGTTCTCTGTTTAGAGAACTACTCTTTCATTATATTAGGTGAGCAGAATTTGACACCATAGTATTTTATTGCAGGAATCCCTATATGGAGACCTATTGTCAAGTTTACGTGATAATCCACGACTAGTTGCAAAATGCTTGGTTTTGGGGGAGAACCAGAACCAGGAGGCCATGCAGGTAGCCGCGGGAACCATGTTCTCGTCGGTGTACGGCAACTGCCTCCTGCCAGATGATGAAACATTAGTGCTGAACCTACTGAAGTAAGTGCAGGCTGAAGCCAATTTTATTTCTATTTGATTGCTGCATTTACTATTTCTTTTTTCTTTTTCATTTTTTCTCATGCCTCATGCCTTGCAAATCAGTTTTCTGGGATAAACTGGTGCAGTGTTAAGTCTGGAGATAAAAGCTGATTCCTGATTTTCCAACTGAATCATTGCTTGATTAAGTGCTTGTTAAATCTCTGATTGGAAAATTTTTCCTCAAGGTAGGATTTTATTTTTCAGATGAAAGTTTCCAATTCCAGCTTTTATGCCTCATTTCTGAAATTGCACACAGACATTTGATGGAGCTACAGCTTGCCGTCTCAGAGACTCCTCGACGTTTGCTGCGACGCGGGTCCTGTGCATTCAGCCAAATCTATCGTTCATATGTAGACACGCTTCCTCAGGCCAAGGTATCAGGAATGTTATGTCAGGGACTTCAGAAATGGACATCTTAGTCATATAAAATTTGCCAGCTTGTCTCATAAGGATTGACTTTCATTTCAAATAATTTCTCGGCTGTGAAAGTGTATTCCCAGCCGGGAATACCAGTTGTAGGCAGTAGAGATAACGAAATTCTTGATCTTGGCAGGTATTTCTAACAGCAGCATTACACCAACCAATCATGCAGCTCCTGATGGAAGATGAACTGTTTCTGGATATTGACCCTGCCAAGGCTGCGGTTCGCTTCCCCCCAGAGGAGCGGCTTAGAAGGTTTGGTCAAGAAGGCACACCCGAGTACACGGCTGCCCTTGCTAAATACCGAGCCTGGACTATTGCCAAGCTTGTCAAAATTGCAAACAGGTATAATGAATTAATCATTATTGATAAATTTTGAATATGTTAATCTAGCATGCCACAAAGCAACATCAGACCATCATACTGAAGAGAAATGCATTTCAGAAATGATGTCTTGTGTATATCAGTTTGATGTTAGAGGATATGACTTTTGTGTTATATAAACATGTTGATTAAAAAAAAAAAACTAAATTTTACTAATATATGTAAAGCTAGATCAATTCCATGCACATCTATTTTAAAGACTGTAGTAAGTGCATGGCATCATTTTGAAGGACATTCTAGGCACTGGTTTGATATCAAAATACAGTTGAATTGACACATTTCATAATTTGCCTCATGACTTGAACCTGGTTTGATGGATGTATTTTTAGCACCTCCATGTCTCAGGAATGTAGGAGTAGAATGTGAATATTCTTAAAGGTTTTATGACATACAGAAA
>NC_051413.1:1701762-1703535 GCF_015228065.2 Penaeus monodon
TTCATAGAGCAAATGCCAGTTTTAGACAGTAAAACACACCTTACATATATATTTTAATGAGAGACTGGGAATGTTTTAAAAATTGCACTTTTGCACATATCTTGTCTGCATGGAGGTTAGTCTGGAATGTTGACATAGATGGGTAGCAATGTATACATGTTAAAGACCAAAGTAGCATGGCTTGAACACATACCTGTAAGTATCCATAGGATACTGAGTTATATTTACATATATTTGGAAATGATGGCTACCTCTTAGGAGTGTTCAGAAAAGAGTGAGGGTGCTTTGAGTTGATGCAGTGGTGACCCAAGTTCCACCCTCAGGTTCATGGAGAGCATTAAGGAAGCGATGAACTGCTTCCCACCCCAACTGTCGTGGCTCGTAAGAGTGCTGTACGATGTGCTCCTAACAGCCAAGAGAGCTGACACCAGAGAGGTCAGCGCAATTTGTGTGGACTTGGTCTTCGCACTGTTTCTCTGTCCAGCCCTCATCTCGCCTGAGCCGCACGGAATCTGTGATGCACCGATCTCCCACATTTCCAGGTTTAATCTCATTCAGGTGAGTCATATGGCATTAGCTTAACTGCCACCTTTAGTATATCACAGAGTAAGAGATGGGATGTCTGTACACATAATGAGCTTACAGGGTTAAAAGAAACAAATTTCTGTATCAGTGTTTTTTTGTTTGCACATCTTAATATCTTTCTTTCATTTTTACAATGCAGGTTGCTCAGATACTGCAGGTGCTGGCAATGAGTCGCTGGGAAACACCAGATAGCAGACTCTCAGATCTGTACTCAAACTTTGACAAAGAGGTGAGTGTCCTTTACCTCTCAAGGTTACATCATATATTTAAGGCAGAGAGAGAGGAAAATAGGTGATGTATCCTTAATGGAGTTTAAATTACCATTAAATTGTGTACAGTGAGCAGTTGTTCCCTCTTTTAGCCATTTCTATGGCAATTGAGAAGTTACAGTCCCTTGAAAGAAGGTTTGAAGTTGATTTTTAGCCTCATTCACTGGGAAAATGCTTATGTTGCAGCCAAAGTCATAGCAAGTGGAGAAATTATATGATTCCCATGCAGTTAATTTTTTCCCCCAAGTGGCTTGCTTTACTTGGCATCTGGTGCGTGGTCCAGTGTGAAGCATCTGGTAGAAATCTGAATAGCTATAATGACATTATTTGCATTTACTAACCTGAGAGTTTATTTGGAGTAATTATTGATGGGAATTAAACATATGTTACGTATTGTCCACAGGTCATATCAGGTGTTGTGGACAGCATTGTGGAAGGGGGAGGGTCAGAGGCCCCTCCACCAGGTATCTCTTGTCTTAACAGTCCCCTGAGTACCTTAGTCCGGTCGTCAATACTGATCCCGGAGCCTCGTCTACATTCACTCGTCTCATTCCTTTTTAGTGTAAGTTGATTACTGGTCTTTTAGAGTTAGCAGGCAAAACGTATTTATGGATTTATGAATGTAATGTACTCTCGTGTGTGCTTTTATTTGTTTTCTTTTGTTAGACTATTTTCGTTAATTGATCTTTATTGGTAAATGCTTAAAATCTCCCAAGCTTATCTGAACAGATGACAGTGAATATAGAAATTTATAGCATTATTAATGACAATTTCAACATAATTTATGCCACTCACTCACAAATATAACCTATAAATTACCAAAATATTAAATATGTGTATTGATTGTGCATCTATGACAGTTTCACGTTAGTTCCTTTTTTTCAAGAGGATACGCTCTAGAAATAGATGTTTCTTATTG
>NC_051413.1:1703570-1705100 GCF_015228065.2 Penaeus monodon
TACCCGTATTTACTGATTTCGATTTCACCTTTTTTGAATTCTGCACATGATGCTGACTGTACAAGTAGGTAAATGAGAAATGCTAAAATAAATGTTCAGTTTTATCAGCCACTGTGTATTTTCAGATACTTGGTGAATTACCCGATGATGATATTACCCGTAAGGAACTGGAAGCAGCAATTGGCCGCTTGAAGCCAAGCCACATCACTCCTCCTCCGACTGCATCCCAGTCTGGAGTCCCCTCGGCCAGTTCAGCCACGCCCAAGAAAAATCTCTTAGGGAGAGTGAAATCCAATAGGTATGGATATATGGCTTGCTTGTTTTATGTAAAGTGAAGAGATGATGCTGAACATCTATTTGTTGTTAAAGTTAATCCTCAAATAGGTCATGAAATATTAGAAAAAAAAATGCATGTTACAAGTCTCATGTTTATTGATTTTGTATACTAACAAGTGTCAATTTGTTTTACCTTTTATTTGCAGGAATAGATCAAGCAAGAGTGCAAGTGAGGGCAGTGTTGACTCTGATTCCATAGGGTCAGCACAGGACTCTACCACCAGTTCTAGTCAGCTCCCTGCTCAAGGCAGCATTGATGAGGGCGAGGTGATGCCTGCCTCCCTAGACTATGACACGGTCCTTGTGATATCCCTTAATGTCTCCAGCCCGCCAGAGTGCCCAGGCCTCATGTCTGAGGAGAAGGTCCTCTCTACGCTGCAGGTAATTGTTGAAGGTTATACCTTACAGCAGTAATGACATTGTCTGCTGAGATAGTATTTTCAGAGAAGCACAGAATTTTCACAGATAGAGAACTAATGTGATATTTTTGTGAATGATTGCTTACATACAATTCTTGCATCTGGTAATCATAGATATCCTTTAGATTGTCTATTTTAGAAATACTATTATGAGATCTTTGTTACAAGGTATGGTTTGTATCAGCTTTTGCTCTGGTTTTCTCTCAGAGAACCATTTTCTTCATAAGGTTTAGGATTATTATTAACCATAATATTCTGATCTATATAATTTGCTTTTTTATTTTTGTTTGTTTTATTGAAAGATTTAATCTCATGTCAAAATGTATACCAAGAATTCTTTGATGATTCATCATCATCATTTTAAGTTACATTGTTGTCTTTGATATTATACTGTGATATTAACCCATTGCCTCTGGATGGCATGTTATTCCAAGAATGGCTGACACTAGGGATGCATCATCTCAGTCCATTCACAGTTTATAGCCCTTCTGTGATGCAGATTTGCACCATGATGGTTGGATACTTTTACAGTAATTTAGGCAAATTCTTCGCACCAGGACCTCATTATATTATATATGTCTGTATCAGTGACACAAACCAGGGCTTTATCAGTGCATATATTACATAAAAACGAGCATGCTGGCTGTGTGCATATAGTGCATACTACCATGATTATGTGCAGTCCTGGAGTTTAGGTCTCTTGGTGTTCTAGACAGCCAGGAGGCAGTGGGTTGATTTATTACAAGATGTCATCATTTTGGATATAAGTATCAAG
>NC_051413.1:1705160-1705283 GCF_015228065.2 Penaeus monodon
GAAGTAGTATGTAGTAGTGTATATACATTTTAGATGATATGAAATCTGTAAGGAAAATTTGTGTTTAGGTCAAAACCCCAATGTCACCTGGATTAATTAGAGTCAGTCTGATGTTGAGTGTCC
>NC_051413.1:1705321-1708819 GCF_015228065.2 Penaeus monodon
CTATTACCTGAGATTGTTTTACTTAAACTAGGTTAAATCTCCTAAATGAGCACAGGTTTCTGGCCCCCCCCTCCAGGCAACCAAACCTACCTCCCGCGTCAGAATGAACGTGGAAGATGATGCAGATGGAGGTGGAGGAGAGGCCACCATTGAGAAGCGGACACGGTTTTCCCTGTCCCATGATGAGGGTTCCATCGGTAATACTTCAGACAACTTGGAGGCCATTAGTGAAGCCGCCAGCAACCATAGTGTGGCTTCCAGTCTTGATGATGTGGAGCAGGTAATGAAGTTGTGGAAGGGAGCTAGATGTCTGATTTTATTGTTTTGGTGCATTTGCTTAATAAATGGTGATCCTTTTTTGCTTTTCTTTTTTATGTTTGATAGATTGATGTTAATTATTCTTTTAGTTTCAGTAGGAATTTGAATATTGTCTTTTCATTAACACTGAAATTTTTTTCTCTTGTTAATTTTAGGAGGATCAACCAGATAACCTGTCAGATATGGTGTCTGCCAATGTCTCTGGACGAGGAACGCCAAACGTATCTGGCCGCGACACTCCTTCTTCCCAGGTGACAGAAGGGGAGGAAGTTGGACTTAGAGGTGGAGCAGAGAACCACCCACCAGCGGCCAACATCCCAGTGACAGTCCCCAAACCAGCAAGAGCAGACATTGAGGAGAAGTTTGGGAGATTTGAAATTAAGCCTCTCATAGGGGGTGATGAAACGGTATCGCTTGTGTCAGACACATGGAGCACTGATGTATTGGCTAGTGATTCTGAGACCATTGAGGCAGCTGACAGGGCAGACCGTGGGGACCAGTTCCATGATCAGCTGCTAAACCGCCATTTAGCAGAACTGGACAGGATGCAAGGAGACTACCTCAGTGGAGACGCAGCTGGTGAGACCTTTGAGACGGCCTCAGAGGCCTGGAGCACAGACGTCCTGGCCTCCGACTCAGAAAGGATGACTGAGTTTGACACCGATGATGCACAGAGTGTGGCTCGATCGGATGACACTGGACGGTCAGAAGTGGAAGTTGAACTTGGTGGGAGTGACTTGCTAAGGCCAGAACCCTTGAATCAACAAGAGGATAACATCACCCCACGTGCACAGGGTTCACGATCCCCTGTGGAGGGAGCTTTTGGTGGGGGCAGTAGTAGTGGTATTTTAAAACCCATGCCTGTTTTGCCCCCATCCCTAGGGTTAGAATCTGGAACTAGCACACCCAGTGGCATCCTGAAACCCATTCCCATAATTCAGAATAGAGCAGGAAGACCTGCAACGCCACCGAGAGTAGAGTTTCAGCCAATTCGCCATGCAGAAGACATTGATCGACCAGAGTCAGAGGAGCCAGAGGGGGAAATGTCTCAGGCAGATCAGGAAATTGCTTCAGCCACACAGAGCCTGGGACGTCTGAGCCTAAACCTTTCAACATTACCAAACAATGGCATTGTGTCTGGAGACCAACACCTATTGTTGAACACCTTTATCGGGGAGAGTAGCAGAACTGTAACAACTGCCCCCCTTATTGACTTGGGAAGTAGTGGTGAGAGTAGCCACATGGTTGCTCCAGTGGTAGTTCATCCTCACCACAAGCTTGTGTCCAGTGACCGAGGCTCAGGGGAGGACAGCAGCCTACACCTAAGCACTACAAGCTTAGCCTCATCAAGCAGCTCAGGTTCAGATGTGGTTGGGGGCTCAGGTAAAATAAGGTCGGCTTCCAATGCTAGCTCAGGTCCAACCACTGACTCAGTAGACACCCCTGAGCCTGTTGCCCCACCTGTCAGCATGGCAGCCACGGGAGCAATACCAAAAAGTATTAGTTTCGACAAGACAGCTGAACGAGGGGATCGTGATTCCATGGAGGGAGATGCAAAGCATAAGCGAGGCTTTTTTAAAAACTTTAAGCTGCCGGGGTTCAAGGGGCGTCGCAAGCCAGGCACTCGCTCAGGTGATGATTCATCTTTCATGCGTGCAGGAATGGCTGGACAGGAAATTAACATGAGAAGAACTCTCTCAGAAGATAACAGACCTCCAACCATTGAGGAAACTAGTGATGACATTCTAGCCAAGTATAGGAAGAAGCCAGAGGTGGACACATCTGAAACAGATGGCATTTCTGGTGTGGAGCATAATTTGTGAGTAGTCTTTATTTTGTGTTTTCCTTTTTGAATTTTTGAAATTAGAGTATCTTTATATAATTTTCTTCCTGTGCGTTGAAAATATAGAATTACTTTAGAAATATATAATTTTGACTACTATGAAAAGATTTTGTGTCCTTTTTGGCAGGCAAGTGAATGACATTCCGAAGACAGAGGAGGATGAGCGTCTTTTCATAGATCCAAACAACATTGAGTCAAGTTACGCATTCACAGATGCCAAGAGAAAGTTGAGATTAGTTCTGAGTATTGCAGATTTCTCCATGTCCCCATATCTCCCAGAATTTGGTGCACCAACAGGTTCAGAGTTAGTAACTTGTCAGTTTTTCATCTTTTTATAAGAAATGGTGATGTATTGTGAAAAAATATATTGAAGAACTTTTATATATTATTATATAATATGTCTATATGTGCTTATGCACTTTTATCCTTTTTTTTTTTTTGGCTTGTACAATTTTTTTTGTAAATAACTATTTTTTCTATCCCTCAAAGTGGCACAAGCCTAGACAGTGATGTACTAACATGGTTACGGTGCCAGCTGGCCGAAGCAACCAACCTCCATGATCGATCCTTAGTGGCTCAGTTGCATGAAACAATTCGCTGTGTTCAGCTCTTTGATACTCAGGTACAGATTTTACATATGAAAACACACTGAATTTTCGTACAAGTTTGTTCAGCTTTACCCTCTCTCTTTTGCATTTGATATCCAAAGATATCTGGATTATTGAAGAGGAATATCAATAGTTCTGTATACCAATGTTACATTGTAAGAGAAACATGGTAATGAGGTGTTTGCTCCAGGGGCGCGAAAGGCTGGTCAGAAGTTTGACAGAGGACTACCGCAGCAGGTCACCCTATGTGGCATACCTCGTTCGCAGCAGACAAGGGCTGCTGACTACCATTGCTCATCTGGATAAGTAAGTTAGACATAATGATTAGAGCCTTTAAACATTTCCACATTGATTTTATAACATTATAAGCCATAGATAGAAGTGCTCACATTCCAGAATTCATTTTAAGTCTTTGTCAGTAGGTGTTCATTTCTTGTGGTATTTCTGAATGAATCCTCTCCACCCCAGACTCCTTGCAAGAATAGATGCCGATACGGAAGTTGTCATGTCATCTATTGTTGGAGTATGTGTGAGAATGTTCCTTGAGCGCCGGGAACATAACCTGAGTCGCTTCACACACGAATTTACAGTGCTGACTGTCCCAGATGAAAAAGTTCAGTTGGTTGAGAATTTCCTGTCACAACTATATAACGAATTGGAACGGGATCCAATGTGGATTAGTAAGTCAGAGATTTATGTACTATCAAATTTTTGACAATGGTAAAATTG
>NC_051413.1:1708842-1709082 GCF_015228065.2 Penaeus monodon
GGGAGTCATATTTATCTGAACTTTTCCTTACCTGCCAACATCTTGATTGTCAACAGGTAGCACCAACGACCAGCTAAATGCAGCACGATTAGCTTTGGAAAGAGTCGTTATGTCTCATATCTACATCCACGCTCTCTATCCCAATGGGGATGGAGACGTATCTCGTGATCAGTAAGTCAAAAGGATTTTTGTTCCATTTTAGAAAGTTAAAGGTAGATTTGCATTTGAAGACTGGTGCTT
>NC_051413.1:1709219-1709367 GCF_015228065.2 Penaeus monodon
ATTTTCTATAATTTCCCCCCCTCATATATGGCTCCTCAAGAGTATAGTAACTTTGATTTTCTTGGGGGGGGGGGGGGGGCAAAAAATTCTTTTATCAAAATGAGAACACATTTAGAAGCACATACTATGTGATGTGTCAACATTATTG
>NC_051413.1:1709414-1709874 GCF_015228065.2 Penaeus monodon
GTATTTGAAAAGGGAAAAAAAGTAAAAAAAAATTCAAGGAATGAGAAATTGGTTGTTTTCCATAAGGCCTATTAATTGACTGAGCTGTCAGTGTTTACACAAAATTCACAAAACAATACTGTGGTGTCAGTGGGTGCTGTTTAGTTGAAACAAAGTCATAAAATGTCAAAATATCACAGCCATGCCTTAACTATAGGGATGTAGTACATTGCATGATCCCTGCTGTGTAGGGGTTAATTACAGGAAGATGGAATATTTTTTATATGTTTTTAGATTTGATGATTTACCAGCAACAAAGAAAAATACTTTTGAAATGTGTCCTTAATAAAATGTGCTTTGCAGGGTTCTTCATGAACACATGAAGAAGTTGTCTGCAGTTATCACGCCAGCTCACAAAGACTTAAGAATACCCAAGGTAAAAAAGAACATTGAATGTGATTTATGACCCAATAGTATATAG
>NC_051413.1:1709924-1710047 GCF_015228065.2 Penaeus monodon
ATCCTTCAGCATTCATAAATATTTATCTCATGATAAGAAAATTAACAGAAAGTAAGTTTTAATTTGGTTAATATGATGTAAAATTGTTTACTTTCAAAATGTGCAAGGATTTTTTTTTTTTTT
>NC_051413.1:1710134-1710323 GCF_015228065.2 Penaeus monodon
TTTATACATATATAAAAAGTAGTAAATCTACAAGAAACCCTTAAGTAAGAACAAGCATATTTTTAAGAGATCAAGATCAAAGTGATAATGGGGTAGTACAGCTTGTTTACACATCTAAATTATCTGGAATGCTATCATGAAATTTCATAATCATTTGATACCTTTCGTAGTTTCAGTAACAGTCTCTGG
>NC_051413.1:1710491-1710758 GCF_015228065.2 Penaeus monodon
CAGTGACTGATCTTGCCTTCAATCTCCATCAACAGCTATACCAGTACGAGTGTCCTTGGCCCAGCGCGCAAGCCGAAATAATCTGTATCAGTGCGTACAAGACTGCAGGTGACAAACTCCAGTGTGTGGTGAGGGCTTCCCAGACCATTATGAATTTACTTTCTCTGGCACATGAACAGTCTGTTCCTGCTGCAGACGACTTCATGCCAGTTCTTGTATATGTCCTTATAAAAGTAAGTATACATTAGAAAATAAATAAGAAAGTTC
>NC_051413.1:1710883-1711335 GCF_015228065.2 Penaeus monodon
GAACAATTGTTTTATCTTTGTCCTTGCTATATTGATTTATACGAGTGTAACACTGTAACTCTTGTTCTTAATGTTTCCATGCAGTATATATGCATATATGTTGTTATACATGACTGTAAAGTAGCATGTGATAGTTGCTGCAACACATTAATTCTTTTATTATCTGACACAGGCAAACCCACCAGCACTTTTATCAACGGCACAGTATGTTAATTTATTCTTTGAACAACGGTTGAAGGGAGAGGATCAGTATTGGTGGACGCAGTTCTGTGCTGCTATTGAATTCATCAAGACAATGGACTACACACTCTGACCTGCTGACTACATCTCCAGAATCAGATATTGTACATGTCACTAATACCAAATGATTCCATGCTGATTGTTATTATTGTTATTATGACTGATTACATTTGAAAGCAGATTGCTTCCCTTTCATAAAATAAGTAAGAAAT
>NC_051413.1:1711522-1713386 GCF_015228065.2 Penaeus monodon
ATTGAGGAAATCACAACAGATCCTTTTTTGTTCATTTAGATGAAATGTTGCAGGGATTGGGATAATTGAAGCCTGTGTGTTTGTTATATTAAGATGTGATAAAACCAGCTTCAGCATAATGGGACTTATCATTGGCATAATAATGCCAGATACTACTCATGTAGAGTAAAGCAGTGTTTTAAGATAAGCTAATGCTTAATAGCACATGTACAATTTCTGTAGATGGACGCAAAAGGGAAAAGAAGGGATTTCCATTGTCACCTTAAAGTGTCATTCACAAATATTATGATGAGGGACTTACAGGATTCAATGTTGCTTCTTCAGGAATGGTAATATTCAGATATTACTGAAACTACCATGACATATGATTTTGTAACCATGGATTTTGGTTCATGGTGAAAATGGGTTCTGGTATTTTTGGGCATACATAGTCTTCGATGCATGACTTATATACACTTGTCAGGAGATATTTTATTGAAGTAGTGAGATTAGTTACTTAGACCCGAATTCATTACAATCAATGAACTTGCAGAGTTGACATTTTTTCCGTTTCATTTGTTAGGTCTTTGACACGTACCGAAGGGAACATTGAAAAATATTTGATTAAGTGAATCATCATCACTTCGATAAACATTTTGTTAGTCAAAGTTTCCAACCCCATATCGAGTCTTTCTTTATAGGAACTCCATATCTATTAGGTTTCCTTCTGACACTGGCCGTTTTAATCAAACACTTTAGCCCTTCCATAGCACTTTGGTTCCAGAATGTGGTGGCGTAACTTAGCTCATCCTAGGTGAGCTGGATAGGCTGGCGGAAAAGAGGATAAGAAATGGTTTTTGGAAAAGTAGATTATCCAGCCACCTAGGAAGCTCACCATTTGTTGGTTTAAGAATTCCTCACTGATGACAAACAGGTACACAGAGTAGGACATCCAGTGCTCTGATTCTTGTGAAATATCTCAAGGAGAATTATTAGGTTATACCAAAACTATGAATGATAAGTAGATTCAGCCTTAATGATAGTGTGAGGAACTTTGTCTGGTGTTCTACTCTGCACACTTGTTTGATTACTGGTGATCAAAGCTCTTCTTTATTAGCATATTTAACAAATTCATAGTGCTCTTCCGAAGAATCTTTCTGTCGCATCTATTCATATAACTGAAATCACATCCATATCAAACCAAAAATCTATTAAGATACTTTTTTATGCCTCATCAATATAAAATATATTTATAACATTGCTGCACTCTGATTTTTAGATGTAAATACTTGTTCAACCAGTGATCTATAGATATTTAGAAGTGCCAGACCTGAGCAATATAACTGCTAATGATACAAGTTTCCAGGAACTTTCACTTGCTGCATTTTTCTCCTCTTTAACATATTTATTCACCTTAATCTAATATAGAGAGAATGATTTAGATGTTAGTTAACATTATATCCTGGCCATGGAAGTGGTCAATAGATATTATTTATGATCCTGCTCAAGTATTACTCAGATTTTCACAGATGATTAGAAGCATAATGGACAGTTATTGTCATAGGACATATTAGTTTCAAGAGAGAACAGCATGGAGATGCTGCTTATCCCATTTAGGAAAGAAACTCAGCATCAGAGAGGTGAGGGATGCTCTCAACTTACTTCATGAGCAGAAAAGTAGAAATACATAGTTGCAAGCAAATTATATTAAAAAAAAATATATCACACAAATCTTTCAAGTTGATAAATAATATCTGAGTTGCACTTCTATTTATATTCTTAGGTATTTAAAGCCTTATGTATGATTGTGCATGCCACGTTTCCTTCTCCTATGTTATTCTGAAGGAAATGGTTTTACAATGTATTATTTTAAGCACAATGTTGC
>NC_051413.1:1713417-1714056 GCF_015228065.2 Penaeus monodon
TGAGTTTAAAATCTTATGGTACATGTGAAAATCTGGTGATGAGATCCTAAGCTATTTTCCTATAGAGATTGTTCATTATATTGAGGATTAGACCTAAATACCATAGAGTAGGACTAGAGTTAGTAATTTATGTAGGATTGCTAAGTTCATTTATCCGTTGGAATATAGAAGTTCCTTGAAATGTGTCTCTTGATTTATGTTGATATTAGTCAAAAGTTTGGAATACATTCTCAAAAGTAGAATCCAGTATGTATTAAAGATTTGCTAAGAAGGCCTGAAAGCATGTTGTACTAGATTACTATTCAGTATTTTTATATGATTAGTGCCTTTGGCATTTTTTTGGTGATGGATATGATATACAACATGAATCATTAACAATTGCCTTGAGCAGTTGCATACGAACAAGGTGATAAATTGCATGTGACTTAGTTTCTTCATACAGGTATCTGGGAATGCTGTAAGTTGCAAGTGGAGTCAGTACCTTTGATTGGGATCATGGTAAACAGGATGTACTGTTAGTTGTGGGGGCATTTGTCAAGAAATTGTTTTGAAAAGAATCAATTTGCGTATTAAGGGGACATGAGCATAATGTATTATTAGGGTATGCAAACAATTCTTCCATCTCTTTAAGCATATGCC
>NC_051413.1:1714394-1714880 GCF_015228065.2 Penaeus monodon
GCAATTATGTAGGCAGGAAGTTTATCTGTTGCTCACTTTTATATATTATTCATCTGATTGCATTTGGTTGATTAGCCTACCCTCCTGGCTGTGTCTTTGAATATCAAGTTAGATGCTGAAGTGATAACAAATATCTGTTGAAGTGTTATTCAGTCTGTAATTTTTTCTTCCAACCTTTTGCAATATGATGACTATGATACTTCCATTTCTAAGGTTTCATATGCTTAGAAACAACTGGATTTTTAAATGTTACTGTAAAATATTTAAAAAGATTTTAATAAAACAATTTTTGTTTGTTTGTCATGTCATCCATTTGTATATTTGGTATTTTGTGGCATACTTGGGAGATGATATATTTTGCAAGGTTGTTGGCTATCAGGTTCATTGAGCTACCAGTAAAATTCCAGACACCATTATGATAAAATTTGGGATCCAGTGCTTGAAAATATTCTGGTTATCTGGCCTTTTCTTCCTCCTCCTCTACTC
>NC_051413.1:1714916-1715142 GCF_015228065.2 Penaeus monodon
GTAATTATTCTCCTGCATGCCAACTTTCTCCTTATTGTCTTATTCTTCATTTCCTATTAGTTTTCTTCATGTTCTCTGCATCCTCTTCCTTCTTTTTTCAGGTGTTGTTATTGAACCCTACAATGATGGTACCAGAAATCTGGGTATCACTCATTCTGGTGACTTATAGCAACCGTCCAGCTGTTCAGCTGGTGAATGCACTCAACTCACTCTAACGCCTGTAGCC
>NC_051413.1:1715193-1716079 GCF_015228065.2 Penaeus monodon
TGTCAGAGGTTAAAAAAAATTGAGATGACGTGGTTAATTTTCTTTCCCAACAAAAATCACGCCTAATGCAGATCATAACAAGCTATGTATTGAGCTTTGCAAGTGAAGTGATTCTCATCTGATCTATAATATAATGATATTAATGATGCATCTCAGATTACTTTGATTAGATATTTCATCCTTTTCATCACTCTTCGTATTGCAAGTTTTATTATATTCATCATTGTTCAGATTATATGATCATGCTAGGCTTTACAAGGCAGCCTATGAATTTGCACCAGCGATAAGGGATCTCTTTAATGTAGACTGATAAATCTATATATTTCCTGTGATGGAGGAATAAAATTGATAAAATTGACACGCAGTATACATTGGCTGGCTAAGAACACTCTATTGTGTTATGTAGCTCAGAATAGGAGCTTGTAAGGGGCAATGCAAAAATTCCCTCTTTATAACGAGGTCAGATACCATTCTCCATTAATCGTGTAGTTTATTATAACCAGTTGTGGAAAGTGTCCATTTGGTACCAAGAGAGGAAATAACGCAACGAACATCATTGCTTTTAGTTAGCGGCTTGAGAGTCTTTTATCCTTTGAAAATCTCAGGTCAGTTTGAATCACATTTCCATGAAGAGTGGGAGTAGTTGACTTTGTGAGATGGTTTTGGTCTTGCATATATTACTTTAGTTTTTTCTTGTTTTAACATTTATAGTTTTATACATTATAGAGGAAAATTTTTTGTTTAGTGGTAAAGTATTATTAATACGTAAATGACACATAGTTGAATATTGGTATTTCCAAATGGAATAGCTCACAAAACCAATGTACAGATGAAATTGTCTTTAACCCTTTGCTCCATGACTAATGGTTTAAATGGATTAGCTTAA
>NC_051413.1:1716113-1716569 GCF_015228065.2 Penaeus monodon
CAATTTTTTTCCTTACAGAAATCAAATACTTTCTCTGTTGCACTTCAGGAGGAATTTAATGTTTACTCTTAGACACTAACCTCCCATTCTCAAACCCTAGGCAAGTTCACAGATTCACAAGGGGATTCACTGTGATGTCCTAGTGGCTTGTAAAATCCTTCTGCTGTATAAGTTCAACAGAGTCAGATGAAAAGTAAATGTATAGCTTTTGTTACGTTTTCTTGATGGAGTCAGGCATGGGATGAACAGCAATTGCTTATTGATAAACTTTTGTTATATAAGTAATGTGCTACTATTTTGTTTTTACTATTTTACTGATCAAAAAGTATTTACACTTCCTACTTGTTTATGGATATCCCTAGTTTGTGCATCCTGGGCAGCATGGAATCATTGATTGCAGACTTACATTTGTAAAAATGAGTGTCTTTAGAAAGCATTTAGCATTCCCCCCACCCC
>NC_051413.1:1716646-1717864 GCF_015228065.2 Penaeus monodon
AAAAGAAACTCTATATAAGTATACCTTTTCCACTTTGTTTTTTACAGCTGTCTTTCATGCATGTACACTACAGGTGGTATATATATATCTAGAGGTTGTATTATATTAAGAATTCTTATCAGATAGACTCATTCAGAATAGGTGATTGATATGGTGTTGTGCAATCTCTGTCCCTCCTTTTGTAATATCTGAATTCTCTCCCTCTGCAAATATGATCTGTGTCAAATGTTATTAACCCATATAATTTGGCTCATATTTACAGGTCACATTCATTTGTAGCTTACGCAAACATTATTTTGTGGCTTCCTTTACCCTGTGTAATATTTTCTGGAGGTAGCTGGCAGATGAGGTTGGAGCTTGTTTGACGAGCGCCTTTTACAGGTCATGGAGCTTTCTTGTACCTCTTAGTATTTTCCTGAACTTGGTGTATGGACTAGGAAATACTCTGCGAGTCCTTTTTTTTCTTCTTCATCTCCTTTTCTCAATGAGGCTGTTTGCTCAGCAAGTCTTGCTTTTTATGCATAACTTTGACTAGATAGATGGTGCATATTGTGTGCCCAGTGTAGGTTCTCTCATTGATCATGGTGGATACATTTTCAGTATATATATGACATACCTCTTCATTGTTAGGTACACCTGCATCATTTCATCACAAGTGGTATGATTTTAGGAAGTCATGGTGGAGATATGACCTTTGAATATTTATTTACTTTATTTTAACATACAGTATTCAACCTCATAAAGATGGTTCACCCAGTGTTTCATTTGAAAATCAGTCTATATTTAAGTAATTTTTTGCTTGGATTCGTGCGAAAATCATAGAGCTTATTAGAGAAAAAAAAAGTATCTCTTGCCTTCCCAGATTTCAAAGTTAGGAATTATAATGCCGTCAGTGAAAGTGTAAGGCAGTTCTCATACATCATCAGTGAATTTTGATTGTACCTGAATTTGCTAGAAAGTTATTTTTTTGTGAGTAGACAGTTTGCTTATATGCCTTGCCCATTGTTCTACGTAAGGTAGCTCAGCATTTTTATTGTTTTTGTTTTCTGCTAAGAATTAGTGGCAACCAAATATACATCTTGTACTGTTGTTCCTATACCCATTTTACAGCCTTTTCTATCCTTTTTATCCTTCATTTTTTTTTTTTTTACAAAATATTACTAATACTGATATGAATTATGTCACAAAGTTTCAATATCTAATATGTGTGAATATACT
>NC_051413.1:1718186-1719441 GCF_015228065.2 Penaeus monodon
CAAACAACTGATGTAAGATGAATAATGCAGTCATGGTACATAGATAGAATGTGCTGAGGGAGAGCTTTTTTCTGTATGGATTTGTGGTGAAGATAGTTTCCATAGAGTGTAAAAGTACCCTTAAAATTATAGGAAGTACACAATACATACAGATGAATAAGTATACAAAGACTGAATGTAATACATGTATAAGAAATTATAGTAGTACATTCATGTACATTCATAAGTTATGCAAATGTTTTGTCAGTATGCCTTTCTGCTCTCCACATATCTAGGCATCTAATAATCAAAAAAAGCATTTTAAATACATGCATACATGCAGCATAATGATAGAAGATCGACTCATAAAGATCAGAACACCTGAAAATCCGATCTGTTAAAAAAAAAAAAAAATTGCCTTAAATTAGAAGTAAACCAAGTACCCACATTTCTTGTTTTCGTTGCGGCATTTCTCTCCGTATTTTTCTCATTCTTTGATTTCTTTCCCTTTTATTTGACATTCATGTTTTTGTTTCCTGGATGTGCATATACAGGGTATTGGTGTCGTAAAAATTAATACATGTCCCTTTTCACGACCCAAAAGAGGAGGAAGATTTGTTTTGTTACCTTAAGTATCATGTTGGCATTCAGAATCTCCCCCCGTACTCGGCACAATTGCATATCCTCTCAGTCATTATAACATGCAGTATTAGCTGATGTTATGAGTTGTGATTTATGTTGCTGTGCTCAGATTATGCAGTTATATAATAAGTAAGGGAAGAAATGTAAAGGTGTGACTGTGTGCTTAGTTATTTTATACCTGTTCTGTATGAAGGTACTGGTAGTATGGAAAAATTTGTATGAAGCAGTGTTTTGTGTATTACAATGCAAGAAACTTACACCTTGAATATCTACAGGTTATTGAATTATATTGATAATAGGTGTGCAGGTATGCACATAAGATGCAATTTTTAAAGGGGGATAAATGTTTTCCTTTAGTTTTTTTTTTTATTTTTTTAAGTTTTTTATTTTCCTGAAAAAGTTTTTCAGGGTTGCACAACAGTGTATTCTGAAAATTGAAAAAAATCTAATGATAATTTTTTGGGGGCCAAACTGTCTTTAGGTTTTTCTTAGTGCGTGGTAAAAAGTTTCCACACAGAAAGGGGTTTTGCATTTTAAAAAGGAATTTTGTTTTTTCTGAACTTAGTATTGTAACTGTAACATTTATTTTGCAGTAGAACTACCAGTTATTTAGGGACCTCGTTTATCTCTTGGG
>NC_051413.1:1719477-1720086 GCF_015228065.2 Penaeus monodon
CTTGTAGACTACAATGAGCACGGGATGATATGAGAAGAGGGAGGGGGACACAAGTTTTTTTGTTTTGGGTTGATATAGTGAATAGGGTATTGATTTCCCATTTCCCAAAGAAAAAATGATTTTTGATTCACAAAAAGGGGTTTTTTGTCAAAATTTCTATAATGAAACCATGCTGTTGTCCCCAACATGTTTTATAGTTTTATACTCAGAATAGCATTTAATAAAAATTTTAAATTAGGGAGGTTGGGGAAATTAAAATACGTTTTTTGTGAAAGGGTTTTATGGGTATTCGTATTTTTTTATTGAAGTAAAAAAAACCAGCAAAAAATAGATCTGAATTCTGTTTCCAAAAATTTGGGGGGACGGTATGGCTTGCCCCATACAGTAAGTGGCTGTGTTTGGGTATAGATTTAAGTAAGTGATATTTGTAATTTTGGCTGCAGAAAAATCACGATATATTACTATATAAAAAAAAAAAGGTGAATGGTCTCATTTGATTTCTTCACACATTTGCTTATTTACCATGTTTTTCATTACTTTATTAACAAGGGTAAGTTTTTGTGATATTTGGACAATTCGGGGACTTTCCCATCTTGAAATCAATAATGC
>NC_051413.1:1720220-1720872 GCF_015228065.2 Penaeus monodon
GTGAAAGTTTTTAAAACAGTGCAGAAAAATTCATATTATACATTAAAAAAAGGATAAGCCCATGAAACCCCTTTTGCTTTATGTTGTATAAGGAACCCCAAAAAAGGGTTTTAATTTTGTTCTGGATGATTAAAAGTTTTTGACACTAAAAATAAAGAGGGTTGTTTGACTATCCTACAGAAAAGTGTTTTTTTAAAAAAATAATAAGTATTTTCTTCATATAAAAGACTTTGATTTATAATGGAGAGCTAGTAACCCATATAAGAAATGAAATTTATGTAAAGAGCGATTAGTTTTTGAAAAACTGCATAAATCTATGAAAATTTTCGAAAAAACAAAAAAAAATTGAGTCATATGGAAGGATATGAAAAATATCGGTCATTTTACCACCAATTTTGGCTGGGGCTTCTGCTGCCTGGGGAGGGGTTCGGGGTATGTGATGTACATGTATACCCATCGCAAACATAAAAAAACCAATGCGAAATGAACAGCATGCAGGTATTGCTCTCGCGTGGACACTAATAAAAACAAATTTCCCAGTCCCTTCATATGCGTTTTAGGGGCCCCCAAAAAGGGGGTTGTTTTGATAATTTTTATGAAAAGAAACCCCACTCCCTTAAAATTTAAACATGTTCCCGAAAGGGTTGATAAA
>NC_051413.1:1721398-1721634 GCF_015228065.2 Penaeus monodon
GCCCCAAAACCCCCCCCCTACCCCCGCTATGTTTTGTATACCCCCTTCCCTTGAGATTGCAAAAGTTTGGCTTCCCCCGGGGCCTTTCATTTTGGGCCCCGGTTTTGTATCCCCCGCTGATGAGCTTAGATTTTTGACGCGGCAAAAAAGTTCAAAAAAATAAAGGGAATAAAAACCATCATTCCTTGGGCCACACGAGTACACTATGTTGAAACGGTTTTTTCATATGTGCTTTT
>NC_051413.1:1728466-1728629 GCF_015228065.2 Penaeus monodon
GACATACACCACATATGCGTCATTAATGCATATGTATTAACCGTACCTATATACTAGCTAATCTAATGGTATGGTATATAGTGGTGACATATATGACCTATAGTACAATGATATTCTCTAATCACAATATTATATCTACTATGAAGCGATTATATTCTCACTA
>NC_051413.1:1730844-1731064 GCF_015228065.2 Penaeus monodon
CCACGAAATTACACTGTAGATTAATAAACTCTTTTACTGGGATTCTGGTATCAAAAGGGCGAAACCAATGTTGCAAGTTGTGATAACAGTAGATATTCGCTTATCAGTCACGTGGTCTTGTCGTGGATTGACGCTACTTATCGCATTTTCAATAACCTCAACATTATCAATAATATTTTTTTATGATTATTAACTCATTTGAGGCAGTTGCTATCGGCAG
>NC_051413.1:1731100-1731186 GCF_015228065.2 Penaeus monodon
ATCACGAGTTGGCACTATGTGGAAGTGTGAACATACGGGTCTGGGTGTAACTTCCTCGGTGTATGTGTTATGTTTAAAGGAAAGAT
>NC_051413.1:1731771-1731953 GCF_015228065.2 Penaeus monodon
TAGAAGGCGCGTTGAGCAGTATATAGAGTGCCGTATGTCTTTTTTTTCCATGGTGTTGTTCAAGTTGCATCTCTTGAGTTACGAAGGAATTTTCAGGTATATTATTGTGCTTGCCAAAAGGTTATTTTTCTTATGGTTCCTCCCTTGAGACTACAGCATATATTCATGTATAAGAGTATAGG
>NC_051413.1:1732325-1733199 GCF_015228065.2 Penaeus monodon
TGTAGGAGCGTTCAACATCCGGAGATTGTGTCGAAAATTCACCTGGATACGTAGGAGCGGCTGACCTCGAAGACCTCAATGACCCTTTGCCCCATAACCAAGGTAATTCGACAAAGTAAAAAAAAAAAAAAAGTGTGGACGAGGGGACAGAACATCCAGCCTAGCAATATAAGAAATACAAATCAAAATAAGAATGATCTGAGCATATGAACAGAAAGCGCTAGAATCCACCAGCCAGCAAAATAGCCATACTCACTACATATACACTTCACAACAAGGAAAACGGTTCAGGGTAAGACGTTAATCTTGCCATGCCATGCGTTAAAAAGCCTAGGTTCCAGAGTAACCATCTGGCTAGCACCTAGTCAGGTCTCCTACTCAAGATACGAGTGATAATCAGCGGTGGCGTATGGTGACGACGCAGCGGGTAAACTACGATAATGGCTGTATTAACAGGCAAAAGAGGGGATGGCAAGAGTGATGACCAAGTCTATCACCCGGGGGAAGGTAACGGGAAACCTCCACTTATAGTATTTCTTGTACTTCCATGATCTATGAAAAAATACTGGCAAATATTAATAGCATGAGTGCAGACATGATATCGAGTAATGTTACTTCACCTCATAGGACAACAGGAGAAGTGAGTCCGTTAACCGCAGTCATTTCCACAGCTGGGAATGTGACAACACGAGAAATGAGTCCAACAGCCTATATGAAGAAGCGGGCACATTAACCGTAATTTATGTGTGTGGATTCCCTTTCACGGCGTAATTCAACTGGCTGACATACACGGACGCCTGACCGCCGACCGATGTATCGAGATCTTAAGGAAGTGACGGCGCCATTCATACGCGACTATGATCTTCCTTGTCCC
>NC_051413.1:1734137-1734659 GCF_015228065.2 Penaeus monodon
CCCTCCTATTAACGAATACTTTGTTCACTGCTTATGGATGGAGACAAGCACTATTTACAAGACGGAGTCGGAGTAATAACACCAGTGATTATGATGCCATAGATAGTTAGCCTCTGATGACAGAATGGAATACTAATTATAGTTGGAAAATAATTAGTATAGCATTTTATACTTGAAATAAAACAAAAACGAATCACTCTTTTAATTATGGTAGTGCAGCATTTTATACAGTAAGCAGCCTTTAAGGAAATTATGAAAAACTTGTTTTTATTCCCGGAAAAGTCTTAATGGTTTGATAATTTGGCTTTAGAAAATATTTGTGTATGTGCTTCCCTGAATGTATAGTATGTATGCATTCATGAAACACCACTTACGATCCACTGAAGAAAAGTGAGTTTACGAAGTTTCGAAATTAAACGAATTTCTTTCTCGATCAAAATATCCGAAAATAAAATCTCTTGGAAACGTTTCGTGCTTTCCGTTTAACAGCAGAACACGCCATAACAGTAAATAATAAATCCT
>NC_051413.1:1734718-1734801 GCF_015228065.2 Penaeus monodon
AACAGGTGGTCTTAGCCGTTACGATGGGGAACTTCCTCTCCATTTCCCCGCCTTGGCTGCCGTGCCTGTTGCCCGGTTCGTAT
>NC_051413.1:1734998-1735086 GCF_015228065.2 Penaeus monodon
TAAAATATTCATAATCCCATCAAAGGCGAAAGTCTTAATTCTCTCGTGTTTTACTTAAAACATTAAGGGAAACATTCATTGATTCACT
>NC_051413.1:1735111-1735241 GCF_015228065.2 Penaeus monodon
GAGCGATTTTATCCTTTTATTTTTCTATATAATTTTTCAATATTATTATTATTATTTATTTATGTATATATTTTAATGCATATATAATATATTTACGCACATAGGTTTGTATTCGTTATATTTCTGTACA
>NC_051413.1:1735286-1735616 GCF_015228065.2 Penaeus monodon
GTAATTTATATACATATACTTTAAGTGAATTTATCTGATTACATTATTTCTTAAAACGTTCTGACGTCACTATTTACACCTAATTTGAACACAGTAGAGAGAGTCGGTTAGACGTCCTATGACTTGCTTCGTTCACCCAGTTCTTTGGTTTATTTATTTTTTCGGTTGTGTGTCCATATTTATGCGGAAGTGGATAAGGAAGATAATAAGTTCTGGATTAAGGATATTCTTTGCAAAAGGAGCTACACGAGATAATCCTTTTTGTGTGAATGTAATTATGATGAATGCTTTTATAGAGTAATTTGATGCCTTAACTAAACTCGATTTTCT
>NC_051413.1:1735657-1735833 GCF_015228065.2 Penaeus monodon
AGTCATCGTAGGAAGTCATTTTCTTATCTCATATATAATGGAAGTTGGGCTTTAAAATGCTTTATTTAAGTTTTAGGTTATTAAGGAATTTGGGACATGATTAAGCCTTTTACAAATTATTAGGGACTTCTTTTAGCATTGTATATGTACCAGGTTTTAAGCATATATTTATCACT
>NC_051413.1:1736100-1736222 GCF_015228065.2 Penaeus monodon
ATAATACAGGGCAGGAGTCGTGGATTTAGAAGAACATTTTAGGGGGTAACTGTGATATGTTCGGGGAGGGGGAGTCAATGAAAAGCGGTGTGAGCTTTTTTGTAACTCGGATACATCGTCTG
>NC_051413.1:1737086-1737526 GCF_015228065.2 Penaeus monodon
TTAACGATTAAACAGCACTGTTAGTAAAGCTCCTAGTACTGGCGGTGACCATAACAACAACAGCTGTGAAAATAATGATGATGATGAAAATATGATAGCAAAATTATTGTATTTCCCGTAACAGCTTCTGATTCACCATAATTCAGAAGAAATATACATAATAAATAAGACGATAATAATGTCTACCCAAACCCGTTAATTTCCAAATACACAATAAAATTCAAAATATAAGAAAAAGTAACTCAAAAGTTACGAATTCAAAGGTCTCATGCATATATAGTTAACCTGAATATACTGAACTGTTTGCTAATCCCTCCTCCTTGCTAAATATGTCATTCTCCAATACTGCAACACTGGATTGCGTTAGAATGAGGCGTCAGTCGGTGTTAACTATAAAAGGAACATAAAAATAACGAATGAGGTAAATGCGGTTGGTATGG
>NC_051413.1:1738144-1738332 GCF_015228065.2 Penaeus monodon
CGTATATATCGGTATCCTTTTCGTGATCAGCACCATCTCTGACTAAATGTATCTGAAGAAAAAGGTCCATAAAATTTTCGAAAATCATGTCTGCGCTGCACAATCTCGACAAAATCTCGTTTTTTTTTCTTTTCTTTTCTCATTACATTCCCAGGAATGTAATGACTCGATGTTTTACAAGCAGATGG
>NC_051413.1:1738836-1739205 GCF_015228065.2 Penaeus monodon
ACATTAGACAGCATTATGCAAGGACAAGAACGATATATATCCAGGCAATTGTTGAGTTTGACCTTCTCTGCGATCTGACACACACACGTCTGTTATTGATTCCTGTCTTTGCTAAATTAACGCAAAAAAAAAACACTAAATGCGTTCGGTCGAATTAATAACTGATTTAAAAGCTCTTTCCGGACTGAATGCTACAAATTCTGATAATGCCATAAGGCGAATATCTCGGTACAACGTTATGAGACAAGGAGAGGCGTTTCTAAATTAACGAAATATGACGAAGAAAAATCGAAGTCATTTGTTGTTTTATACAATGTTTAGTAAGACTGAGAGGTAGCATCTGTATTTCGAAGCTCAAACAAACAAACA
>NC_051413.1:1739541-1739836 GCF_015228065.2 Penaeus monodon
AAATCATTAGCAGCATTTGATTTGGAAAAATATCTGCAAAAATAGACATCATCCACTCTGGAAAATTTCTTACACATATATTACGTATAAATTTACACTTAAATAGGCCTACATTTTTTCCAGCACAACGCCACACAGGAAAATTTACAGCTTCGTTTGCTCAGTGTTGTAAACCGTAGGCGTTATCAATTTAATTGATTATGTTCATAATGAAAATACATTATCGTGTGATGCTGGATAGGGGTGATGGTGGTGAGATGAGGCAGAGGATGGCAGAGATAGAACACTGGAAAGT
>NC_051413.1:1739956-1740934 GCF_015228065.2 Penaeus monodon
ATAACATTATCCACGTTTAGACAGATAAACTCAGATGTGGTTTGTGCTTAGTTATTTTATTCTATGTAATGACTGATTTGAAACTACACATTGCAACAAATCCAGCAACATTTGAAATAGCGTAGGAAAGTACATTACACCCAATTTCTTTAGCATCATCAAAAACACAATTTCACATATGGACTTCAGTTTTAATTGCCTTTCATGTCGCCTACTGCGAATTGGTGTGAGTACAAGAAGAAAATAACGCTTCTAAAAAGAAAGCCATGTCACTCATCCATCTTGCCTTTGGCGATCCCGAATTTCACCAAAAATCCCTAGTTAACTTTAGTCTCGTAGCCGCTGTGTAGGAGGAACTTAACTAAATTTCCATAAACTCGGGTTATTCCACCTACGCGACGAATTTGGAACATTGAAGAGATATGAATATCAGAAGAGTAATTGATAAAGTAAAATAAATGATAGAAATGTCCTCACGAAAAGCCCAGTGTGGAAGAAGCCCCGAGAGAAAAGGCGAGGAAAAAATGGTCGTCGGAAACCTCTCGCTCACCTGAGTTACCTCGACCAAGGCATTTCATTCAGTGCTCGCTGCGGACGTCTGGAGAGAGGGTGTGTCCCGTCTCGCCGCGGACTAGGAACTCCTCTTATTATCGGTGCTGTAGATGATTGTAGATGAGATATGTCAACTTTGACTATTTGCAGTGCGATATCTGTCTCGTGATAGATAGTTGACTGGAGTGTGCGCGCGTGTGGTGCCCGAGAAACGTTGAGAAATCGCTACTTATTGAAGGTGCAGTGTAACTACAGGTGTCTTGTTTATATGGGCCATTGGTGGTGCTGAAGAAACGTGAATGAAAAGCGGAAAAGAAATGCAAGAATAGAAAGAAAAATAATAATTATTATAAAGCATTACTCGCAGGATAACCCAAAAAATAGTTGGAAAATACAGCTTGTGATAAACCAAAATATATTTCTTGA
>NC_051413.1:1740960-1741192 GCF_015228065.2 Penaeus monodon
AATCGAACTCTCTCGCTCGTAACGTAACTTCAAGGAAAGGTGGTCAGTGTACCTCTAGGCGAGGGAGGTAGGCCTTAGTTATTAGTTACGAAGTCTGCAGGGTGCGTGGGGACTAACTCGAATTCCGGGAGAGGCTCGCCCTATCTGCGTCTGCTTATCACTACCCGCTGATAAATACACAGGTAAGTTTGTGTTTGTTTTCGGTGGGGGGAGGAGGGGGGTGGAGGGAGTA
>NC_051413.1:1741426-1741691 GCF_015228065.2 Penaeus monodon
TTAAAATTTGCAATCTCTTCCTCTTCCTGTGTGTGCGTAAGCGTTCTGCATGTACGTGTGTGCATGCATACAGGTGCACGCGTGCACTTTTTGCGTGTCCGCTGTTTGTATATGGTAATGTAGACTGTAATTTTGTCTTCACATTGCGACCTGCCAAATGAATACAGAAATGAAAGCGATTTAGTGATCGAGCGAGAAAATAGAATGGACTTTGTGGTTTCGTGTTTACCTTTTATCTGGATAAACTCAGCACAATGGTTTATTA
>NC_051413.1:1742017-1742270 GCF_015228065.2 Penaeus monodon
CAGTGATAGCATTACGTGACAGCAAGATTCCATCATATTACTGATGATGCACATCGTCACCAACGCCGTTTATCATAGCTATATCATATCCTTTCACTTTTCTCCCGGTAATGAATTATATAACTATACCACTACTATTGCGATCTACGTAGGTTAGCTGGTTGCTTAGTCACCCCGAAAACACTACCTGTAAATTTTGCAAAGCCACTGCCTTGCTGTCGGCTGGCGAAAATAAACTATTGCAGGCATTTAG
>NC_051413.1:1742563-1742910 GCF_015228065.2 Penaeus monodon
GAAAAAAAGGAAAACTGGCATCTGCACAGAGAAGGAACAACCCCAGAGTAGTAGTTTTTGAATATTAAAAAGCTGCAAATGAAGAGTAAAAAAAGAGAAAAAAAACTGTAATGACACCTGGCAAGCGGAGTGGGAATGTCGCATGGTCGTCCACCCGCCCACTAGCCCACCCACCCATCTGCCCACTAACCCACCCACTAGCCCGCCCGCCCACAAGACCACCCACCCATCTGCCCACTAACCCACCCACTAGCCCGCCCACTATCCCACCCGCCCGCCCGCCCACCGGTTCCCACGCCCGTTATTGGAGGTGGGCGCTGATGCACGTGGGTGGGTGGGCGTGAGGG
>NC_051413.1:1743511-1743944 GCF_015228065.2 Penaeus monodon
GACCGAACACAATGAAAGTTTTAACGAATCGAAACAGTCTGGAAAAATGTGATATTCATGAGAGGAATTCGACCGACAGCATAGTAATTTAAGAGGCAACTAATAGGTAGAAATTCCTTGAAATAGGTTAAATATACAGTAGAAGAAATAAAATCAAATCAAGGATAATAAAACACGCATGTAGACGAACACATAGGGAATATATTTAAAACATACAGAGAAATAGATGATTTTTAACCGAACTTCCACATTTCGAAATTCCCGCCTTTTTTCCCAGAGGCCGGTCATCCATCAGGGATACAGGCCCAATGCATGTACCTGTCGGCTTAGAGGCCTATGGCTGTTTTATCTCTCGATTTCGTTCTCATTTTTACTATCTCTTTTTCTTTCTTTTTAATTTTTTTTTTTTGTTTCTTTTGCTGTTTTTCTCAGA
>NC_051413.1:1744320-1744511 GCF_015228065.2 Penaeus monodon
TTTGGCTCTTTCCAGGATGACAGGTTGTTGAAGAGCGAGTTTTAAAAGACCCCTTGAGGTTCCTTTAAAGATTTTTTTTTTGTATTTTTTAGGATTTTTATTTAAGATTTTTTTAAAGAAATGGTCCATTTTTCCGCCGCTTTTCTCTGTCGGTTTTTTTTTGAGTGATTGGGAGGCGGGTCTGGGCATCG
>NC_051413.1:1744830-1744925 GCF_015228065.2 Penaeus monodon
AAAACTGCTCAGGACTTACGAATTATTAACTGCGCAGCTCTAATGTATGTTTATATTATGAACAGTTATTATTTATGCATTACTGTGTGGTTTTC
>NC_051413.1:1744947-1745272 GCF_015228065.2 Penaeus monodon
CCGTATACACTTCCCTGGCCTTAGAGTAATAAAACTTTAGTACTAAGCTAAGAGTTAACCGAAGATTAGTGATAAGTAGATAAAATATATTTAATGAACCTGAGTTATTTCCACGTAATTGATTTCCCGATGAATTAATAAAGAGATATATTACTTGCTAAGCATCGTCTTTGTGAGTCACTTGAGCATAGTGCTTAGGAAAGGGGCTGACATCGATGCTGATAACGGAAATGATAACAGGGATAACGGCGATGATGATGATAATTCAAAATGCAAAAGAAAAAGAAAAAAAAAATTGTTTCCTCTTCCATTTTAATATTCATAA
>NC_051413.1:1745575-1745943 GCF_015228065.2 Penaeus monodon
AGCATCCCAAAGAAAACATCAACAAGGACGAGAACAGTACCCTCATAAAAAGATAGAGGATTGCCACATAGAAACCTTCATATGCATGCCACATAGAAACCCTCATGTGCATGCAGCATAGAAACCCTCATATGCATGCCACATAGAAACCCTCATATGCATGCCACATAGAAACCCTCATATGCATGCCACATAGAAACCCTCATATGCGGTGGAGTTAAAGAGATCGGCAACCGGAAAAGTTTAGAACAGGAAGGTCGGTGAGTGAAGGTGTGAGGCCGTGTTATCATCACGAACTCACGCACGGGGGAGGCGCCCGCGTTTGGACGGAGGCGGTGGAGTGTGTGCTGTGTGTACTCTGTCTGCGT
>NC_051413.1:1746235-1747196 GCF_015228065.2 Penaeus monodon
TGGTCTGTAAGCTGTTTATTTGTGTATAAAGACATCGGCAATTTCAGATGTAACTTGATAAGTACAAGGATTTTAATGACAATGAATTGATATTTGCAACAACGAAGATGAATTACATCAGTAAGTTTCAAAAAAAAAAAAAAAACAGATGAACGTGACTGCAGAAAAATTTATATGGAATGATGATTGCACTGACATAATTGCAGTTATATTCATATTAGCGCATCTAACGACCCAAAATTATATAAGTAATAGTAGCATAGAGAGTGATAACGTAATTATGAAAGTGTTTTTATTAGCTGGTTTGACCGGATCAGCGAGAGCATATTAACATATTAAGAACGTTTATCTTTTATCATTATCATCTCTTTAAAATACGTCACGTCGACATTTTGAAAGCGGAATCGTATATAAATTTCAAATTACTCTCGGCATTTTCGAGATCGGAATAATATCAATTTGGAAGTTTTAATTTATTTTCCAGGGAAGTGAGATTTCTCGCTATTCGTAATATGGAAAATGGCGTCTTTTTTCCCCCCAAGGTTGTTTAACCTGTTCGTTAGTATCGCGTCGTGATCTGCCTTTAGTCGGCATTTAATTGACTGTGAGCTTATTGTTAATTGGCAGAGTTGGAATTGTTTATTGTTATGTTTGTAAAGGAGTAGCTAGAGTGTATTTTATTGTTGATGTTAGACTGCAACATTTTTTTTTTTTTGTACGATAACGGGGAGACATAAACCTGCATTATTCAGCTGTTGATCTCCACAAAACATCCCGAGCAACAACCGCAATCACCCGAGAGACGCAACACATGGAAATAAAATCACGACTGCAACATATGTACGACAGAACGAAAAGAAGAGAATAGGTTTCAGCGGCCGAAACGTAATAATTGAATCGTTTCCTCGTAACAGAGTTTCGGGATAAAATCTGGAAAGGTGGTTCCTGATCTTTTCTAGTT
>NC_051413.1:1747255-1747354 GCF_015228065.2 Penaeus monodon
ATTGATAGAAACTAGAACAACGATTCCCAACTTTTTGCAGTCTATGGATCTCGACTAATATTTAATAATCTAACTGGTCTCGTTCAGTGTCAGTTATAT
>NC_051413.1:1747670-1747843 GCF_015228065.2 Penaeus monodon
TCAAGCTGCATTGTGGATTTTCTCCCTCTCGCCAGGGCTTCTCCTCCGCTCGAATAACGTTAAGCTGCAGAAACTTCTTGTCTTACATAAGGATTGAGTTAGTATGGCTTTCATCATAGGATCGGGAGGGATTACTGGAAGTATCCTGTGTAGGCCTGTGGGGGAGGGGGGGC
>NC_051413.1:1748345-1748632 GCF_015228065.2 Penaeus monodon
GGATTAAACGCGGGGGAATAAGATGACATATGCACAGATACGATTACCTCGGAACACGTTACGTTATAATGGAATTAGAGAATGCGGAAGAAACAGTGTGACGAGTGAGAAAATCAGTCAAAATGAGGAATAGTAACCGTAAAAGTAGACCGTCCTACACATACTCTCTTCACATCCTACACACGTTATCATCACATCCTACGCGTGTTATCACATCCTATGCATGCTATCTTCACTAGGCGTTTGCTCCCACATTCCTAGCAAAACCCGTCGATTCAAAAGGTCAC
>NC_051413.1:1748660-1748725 GCF_015228065.2 Penaeus monodon
GGGGGGGGGGTTAGTAGGTCTGCGAATTGCCGGAAAATGCAAAAAGATACCCTACCCCCCCTCGC
>NC_051413.1:1749020-1749354 GCF_015228065.2 Penaeus monodon
ATTAATAAGAAAAGAACAGATTCGATGACTCGCTTTCTGTCTCGGGAATGCTGGGTCGCCCTCGCCTGACCTCCAGTGGGCGGGGTTCAATTACGGTTCATTCGGCCTACAGCAGTTCGAGCGCGTAGGCCTATTGCCCTCGAGGCAGGGTGGGCACGAAGGGGGGGGAGGGGGGGAAGAGGGGTAGTCATTCTACGCTGAGGAAAACGCTGAGGGAGTTGGTTGAGGTTGGTTCAGGATCCCCGGATGTTTAAGGGGGAAAAAAAAGGTGGAAGGAAAAAGAAATTTGAAACCCGTTCGAGTGTGGGATAAACAAGCAAGGTTCGAGTCCTGG
>NC_051413.1:1749388-1749642 GCF_015228065.2 Penaeus monodon
CAATGGTTTTCTTTCGTTCTCGTCCCTCATCTTCTGAGATTATTCGTTTTACGCTGATTCTCTTCCAGTTTACCCCCCCCTCCCCCTTGGATTTTCCTTTCGTGTTTCCCTTTCGAAACGTAAGGAATCGAGGCCAAGGAAAACGTATGCTTTAAGACAAGGAAATTTACGCAAGGAAGGTGTATGGAGGTCGTCTTCGTGGGTACTTTTAGCGACGGGTAATCACGGATGCTTCGGAGTTTGTTTTGGTTTGA
>NC_051413.1:1750021-1750551 GCF_015228065.2 Penaeus monodon
CACCCCTTGAGGAGGTAAATAAACAGGTGTAGCCAACCAGTGGAGGATCTTGTTTACTTAACCTGAATTTTTTTTTTTCCTCCTTTTATTTCACCGAAGTTTATGTGTTTTTGTGTTTTGTTTTCTTCGTATCCGGACGCGTTGGAAGGTTGATTAACAAATCTCTGTCGATGTGTGTAACTGATTTTTTTTTTTCTAATGTGGTGGATAATAGCATTTATGAATCCATGTGAATATCGTGTCTGAAAAGAAGCATTTTGCTTGATCATTTAATTCATAATTTTGCGAAATCCTGTAATATCCACTTCACTGGAAACGGAGGTCGATTAGTGGAAGATGTCCACGGCTCCCAAATTGTCTTGGCGGCCTGACAGACGCCGGCGGTGCACGCAGACGTGAATTCAATGGCGTTGCGAAGGTCAGAGATCTTCAAGGGCGTGGCTGGACACCGTCATTAGCGTGAGTGCAGTCACGGGTGGGCGTGTGGGCGTGGTCACTGGTTCGGCTCGTTCATTTCGGGTCTGGATGAA
>NC_051413.1:1750868-1751231 GCF_015228065.2 Penaeus monodon
GCGTGCATTTGCCCCCAATACAATTTCACTGTTTCTGCGCCATTTCTCCTGACGGGGTAATGTGGCAGTGCGCGGCGCGTGACTGGCCCCAACACTTACCCTGATTTGAACCTGCAAAAGCTGCCTCGTGGACGCCCTGGGGAAGGTTCGACAGGGAGGGAAAGGTTTCTGAGGTTAGGTCAGGGAGTTGTGACCTTTTTTCCGTTGGTGTTTGTTATGTATGTGTATGGATGTGGATGTATACAGGCGCAGAGAAATGTGCATTGGAAAAAGATCGAGACAGCTCACACACAAATACAACACGACATTAACGCAAAACCACAAATTCATACTCAGATTACACAATCACAAGACTGTGCAGAG
>NC_051413.1:1751495-1752066 GCF_015228065.2 Penaeus monodon
CGCAGTTTCTCTCCCCCGATGAGCCAGTTGCGCATTGGAAGGAGAATTTCGGTGGTTTGCCTGGAAATCGCAGGTGTACCTTGCACCGGTCGACACGGCGGCGAGCTCAGGAGAGGGGAGAGAGATGGGTGAGGAGGGGAAAGGGGTGGAGGAGAAGCGGGTGAAGGAGGGGGAAGGGGAGAGAAGGGGTGAGGAGGATAGTAGGGTTGATAGGGAAGGGAGGAAGGTGGGTAGAAAGATGGAGAGGAGAATGGGTTGATGAGGGATGGGGGAGGGAGAAGGGGGAAGGGGGAGATAAGAATGAAAGGGATGAGGAGATAGATGGACGGAAAGGAGAAAGGGTAATGTAAAGAACGGAAGAAGGAACGGATGAGAGATGGAGGAGGAGAAAGGATCAGATAAGGACCGAGGGAATGAATAGGAGAGACAAAACAGAGAAAGAAAGTTGGCCAATAAACGAATGGGAGGAATAGAGAGGGGAAAGATGGACACGAGGAAGAAAGGGTTATGCAAGGAAACAAGGAAGGAATAAAAGGAGCCATGATCGCATGAATAAGACCGATGCAAAATT
>NC_051413.1:1752138-1752737 GCF_015228065.2 Penaeus monodon
TCGTTGTCTTTAATAGACTTGAAAAGGACATTACTCCATAACCTTTGTTAAATGATAAGATGAATGTTAAGATGAACCTTTCATCTTTTTTTTTTCCTTTTTAACTTTCTGTTTAGCTTTTATGCGAAGTATTGGTGTTGCTTTCAGTGCTAAGAGTGTTTTTAAGTTGACCGCGATGGTTAGCAAACACGCAGGTGCATTTTGCTTTTGACTTTCCATTACTGAACATTTTTCTTTTTTTTCTTCTCTATAAATAAGTAAACGGATATATAAACTCGTTATCCCCGTTCTTTAAATCAAAGTATTGCTTTAACAGCCGCGTTACATGTAATATTAAGTCCACAGTAAAAAGAAAGTGTGGACTCCGCCCGTAGTAGAAGACGGCCACGCACCTGTGACAGATTGAACTTCCGGTGTTACACCCTGGCACATGTTTGGAGGAAGTCTAGGCTGTTTGGTTACGGCGGGTGATTCGATCTGGCATTTATAGGCCTACGCTGCTTTGGCGATTGGGTTTGGCATTTATAGGCCTACCCTCCTTCTGGGATCGGGTTTGGAGCGCCGGGGTAGGAGGCTAAGGAAGGAAGTTGAAGTCCACG
>NC_051413.1:1752798-1753502 GCF_015228065.2 Penaeus monodon
GATTGGGGGTGAGAAGTGTTCAGGTTGATGGCTCGTTTTATTGTTATAAGGGATTTGGGATGAAGGGAGGATGATATGTTTTGTTAACTGGTGGCTTTTCTGTCCCGATGCGGCGAGATCAGAGAAGTCGTGAGCTTCGAACTACACGGAATAGGGACGTAGTGTTGTACTGTTCGTGTTGGTTAATGTGTAAAACAGATGCAACCAGCGCTTGGCAGTCCTTTCTCCCCCTTTCCCTCCGACGAAAAATGGGGAAAAAAATCTCAGTCACCTGCCAGTCAAAAGGAACAAACAGGTATATAGACCAGCGACGGCTTGGTTACGACTTAAACACTTCGAAATGGTAGTCATTCCCCACACCCCGCGCAGGGAAAAACGACCCTTATGGCGCGCCTGAGAGAGAGCGAAATTCCCCCTACCTCGGGCCCTTAACCCGTAATGACGCCAGCGTTTTCTGCCATTTAAATCAGAGCGCCATATTTTTTTTCTTTCTTTTTTTTCCACTTCGCTGTCGCCTCTTAAGAGTTTTCGAAGCCGAGTGGTCCCGCCCGACCTAAGGCTAATTTCGCGTGTTTTTTTTCGTGTTCTTATTTTTCTTGTTTGGTTTGCTGGTTCGAGTGCTGATGTTATATGCGTGTTTACGAGATTTTTTTTCTATAAGGAAATGGTACATCTTGGTGGTGGTTGGTCTCTTTTTCGGGGGA
>NC_051413.1:1753540-1753737 GCF_015228065.2 Penaeus monodon
CATGGCGCCGGCTTCGGTAAGAATTTTGGAGATATTTTTATCGTCACACTTTCTTCGTTTTCCATACTGGAGGCCATTTCAGATTTCCCATAAAAAAAGGAAGATGGAAGATTTATATTGAGATGAATATGATGAGTTCTGACCGCAAGCCTTGACGTGTGCAAAATTTAAGGAGATTGAGAGAGAGAAAAAAAAAC
>NC_051413.1:1753977-1754217 GCF_015228065.2 Penaeus monodon
CCTCGTTACTGGATAGTAATAAATAAACGATCGGAGGGAATTTTTTTTCGAAATATATTTTTACTTCATTTTCATGATTTTTTTTTAATATTGTTATTTTCTTGTTTCTTTTCCTCGCTAGTGAATAAGTTTCTGTTTTATTAATGTTTGTTACGTAAGTCTTTAAATACGTTTAAAGGCGATGATGTTTTTCTTGCTTTTGATAAAACTAAATCAGATGCATTTACAGCCTCAGGGCAA
>NC_051413.1:1754268-1754570 GCF_015228065.2 Penaeus monodon
ACGAGATCATAATTTTGATAAAAAGAGTTAATGAGATGCACATGATAGAGAGATTCTGCTAGCTAGGTGTTCGTGATCTCGCATTCATTTTAATGATTCAAATTACATCGCAGAGATAAACATGATTATGAAGACACACAGAGACACGTGCGGACATACGGACGAACACGTGTATAAGGACACGAACGCGGATATGGTGAAAACATCCATGTTGGTGATTTAAATAGCATTGCGATTATACGTATGATTTTGAAGGCATACAGACACGCGCGCTTTCACACACACACACGCGCGCGCGCTTT
>NC_051413.1:1754731-1755059 GCF_015228065.2 Penaeus monodon
ACCGGAGTGACAGTGACACACATTACAAGTCGTGGCTACGTGACCTGTCTGTAACAGCCTTCTGTGTGTTTTTTTTTCTCGGCGCCATAAAATTGGTTGACCTATACTGGTGAATATGTATTTTCTGTTTTTGCTTTGTTCGTTTGTTTTCGTTCTTGTTTTATTTGTTCGTAAAGACTGTTTGATGAGAAGAAGAAAAAAAAAAGTGTTTGGGGTGTGTTTGTGTGTTTGTTTGTTTTTATTCTCGTTTTTTGATATGTTTTATTTGTTTTTGTTGTTGTCGGTTTTTTTTTTCTGTCATTCTCGAGATGTATGATAAAGAAATGTC
>NC_051413.1:1755310-1755544 GCF_015228065.2 Penaeus monodon
CTGTCTGTCTGTCTCAGCGCGTGCGTATCCGTATGTTTAGAAACACGTCTTCCTTCATATCATTCATGCAAAAAGACAAACGAAAAGGTGAGAAAAAAGGGAAAAAAAGCAGATGCTTCCACGGACCATTATGGCGGAATACGGACAATACGTGTTTCAGGGGCTGTATTGGTCAGCCAAGTAGGTCTGACCCTGATTTTGCGCTCCGCTGGATCCAGTGTGGTCTTTCCCTTG
>NC_051413.1:1755580-1755738 GCF_015228065.2 Penaeus monodon
GGGGGGGGGATTTTGTTTGTTTGTTTGTTTCTTTGATTTTGGTGTAATATGTTGTTGTTTTTCTTCTTCTGTTTTATGCTTTTTATATTCATCTTGTTTTGTTTTTATGTTGGATTTCTTATTTTTTGGATTTTTTTCGGGGGCTATTTTATTATTAT
>NC_051413.1:1755825-1755949 GCF_015228065.2 Penaeus monodon
CTTGGACCATATTTCCGACCCATTTCTCGCATCGTTCCACGATAATACATTCCTTTAAAACCAAAATACAACCAATTTATCAACCATGTTTTCCTTATCCTGCCCTTCTGTCACCCCACCCCTC
>NC_051413.1:1756237-1756460 GCF_015228065.2 Penaeus monodon
TATCAACCATTAAAAGAATTAAAAGAACGTCGAAGGTTAGGCCTCCCCCCCCCCGTTCGTGCAAGGGGAGAGAATTCGCGACGGCGCTGTCACCTCCGTTCGTGTAAGGAACCGGATTACCGTTTCGTTAATCCGGTTTCCCTTATAAGGAGCGGCGGCGCACGTGGGTTGGGTGCTCAAGTATTTTTTTTTGTGTTTTCGATTTTTCTAAGCTTTTTTTTAG
>NC_051413.1:1756746-1756810 GCF_015228065.2 Penaeus monodon
AGCAGTAAGGAGGCTGTTGCAAGGGCGTAGTAGTTGTATCGTCGCTTGTAGTTGGATTTAGTGG
>NC_051413.1:1757074-1757255 GCF_015228065.2 Penaeus monodon
ATCGTTATCGTCGTTGTTGATATGAATTTTGCTGGTCACTGTTTTTGTTCTGATCAACATTGTCATCGTTACTGATATTCTTTTTTCTCAATCTTTATCTTAATCGCTGATATAGTTTTTGCTATTATAGATCTTGTTAACATTGTCATTATTGTTAGTTTTGTTATTGTCGATATTCTTG
>NC_051413.1:1757537-1757721 GCF_015228065.2 Penaeus monodon
CCACCACCACCACCATTGCCTACTCTTATTTCCATGCCATTCCCTCCACCTCAGTTCAAACACCCTTAAGAAACACCTCCCTTGGCGGCCCACTGCTACGGGCGCATTGCCTCGCACGCCCATACAGAGCGGAGGGCGGGTCGGGGAAGGGGGGCGGCGACCCATATGGCACAGGCGCCTTCGT
>NC_051413.1:1758056-1758469 GCF_015228065.2 Penaeus monodon
GAAACAAAAGACTTTTCAACAGTTTCTTCCTGATCCTCATATTTTCTCTTTTCCTTTTTTGAAGCTTTCCTTCAAATCCAAAAGAACGAAATGAAGTAGAATAACCTCCCCGCCCCCCCCCCAAAAAAAAAGTTGGCAATCACTTCTTTTTCCTTCGTTACTATGCCCCCTTCCCCCGTTACTTACTCCTCCTCCCCCTCCCCCTTGCCCTTCCCCCCTCCTCCCCTCCCTCTTCCTCCCTTCCCCCTTCCACCCCCTTCCCCTTCCCCCCTCCTCCCCTCCCTCTTCCCCCCCTCCTCCCCTCCCTCTCCCGCCCTCCCCCTTCCTCCCCTCCCCCTCCCCGTGTGTGTGTAAGCGTGTACACCTGACCCAGAAAGCTTGCGCGGTAATTTGGTCAGTATTTGTGGTGTAAG
>NC_051413.1:1758832-1759111 GCF_015228065.2 Penaeus monodon
GAAATCACACTTGCGAATGCGGTAGCGCTGGCGGAAGGCGATTGCTAGTAGGGGGGGGGTAGAGGCTGGTAGGGGAGTGGGGGAGGTTGTAAGGGAAGGGGTAACGGGAGGGGGATAGTGGGGGGGAGGGGAGGGGATAATAGAGTAGGAGGATTGGGTGACGATTCCTTGTGCGAACGCGTGGGGGGAAGGGGGGGAGGGGGGGAAATAAAAGGGGAAAAAATTACATGACGTGGTAACCTGGTCACCGTTTGGGTAACTGTTGAATGCGGTATCCAT
>NC_051413.1:1759669-1759805 GCF_015228065.2 Penaeus monodon
TCCCCCGAACTGCCAAGACCGCTGACGTGGTACTAGAATTTACGGGTCAATAGTCGCATTAGCAGACTTTCGAGTGCGCGGCCTTCGCTCGCGTTGAATATAAAGTTGAAAGGGTAAATCATACGTTAAAATTGAG
>NC_051413.1:1759843-1760123 GCF_015228065.2 Penaeus monodon
GGTTAGGAGGCATCACTTGGTAATTTCCTGGAAACTTGTAGAAGGAAGGAAGGAAGGTCGTGTCGTCGCGTTTTAGGGGTAGAATCAGGTCAGCCTTTTTTTTTTTTGGAGGAAATGTAAATGAAATCAAATGACATTTTTTTTTTTCGGTCAAATGCAGCGCGGGAAAGAACGGCGTCATGTGAATGGCTGGCGAGGCACGGTCGGGGTCTCGTCCGTGGGGTCCGTTAGAGGCGGGAATGGAGCCAGATTGGAATTGTACGCCATGACTATGTGTGTG
>NC_051413.1:1760352-1760491 GCF_015228065.2 Penaeus monodon
GTAAGGCGTTTGTCCTTTCTCGTGCGCCGGCCTCTCTCGGCAGTGAAAGCAGGTTTTGAGCGATATTTATATCGGATTGTTCAGGTCTGCATTCCTGACATTTCCTGGTCACGGGACATTTGCCGATTTCCCCCCCCCC
>NC_051413.1:1760517-1760590 GCF_015228065.2 Penaeus monodon
CTAGTATTGCTGTTGGTTGTTTTGGTTGCATTTTAATTGCAGTGTGGTATTAAGCGCGTGTGGTTAATTATCG
>NC_051413.1:1760614-1760961 GCF_015228065.2 Penaeus monodon
CAAATTCTGACCTTTGACTTTCTTCGTTCAGTTGTTATTCTTTTTTTTCGATTTTGATTTACACCTTTTGGATTCAGGTCGCGTAACTCTCTCAGTTTTCATGCGTCTTTCTGTTCGTTATTTCATTTATCACTCCTTCCTCTGTTCCGTTATTCCTCGCTTTGATGATTATTTTCATTCGCCAAGTAGCAAGGTATCGCATGATCAGCTGTTTAACTGTATTCGCTTCGGGACAGACGAGGAAGCGGGAGGAGGGAAGGGGGACAATTATAAAAAAGGGGGGAATGGAAAGGTGCAAGGATAAAGTGTAAATGGAGGAGAATTGAATAGCAGTTGGTTAACGGAGA
>NC_051413.1:1761349-1761461 GCF_015228065.2 Penaeus monodon
TGTTGCACGGTCGCTACACACTATTCAAAGACTACTAACGTTGTCTTGAGTTTGTTCCCATGCCGAGAGCCTGCTAACGGGTCGCGTGTGGACGCAGCGATGTGTGTGTGAG
>NC_051413.1:1761733-1762248 GCF_015228065.2 Penaeus monodon
TCATCACGATCGAATCTTTTTCTTCCTCGAAATACTGTTATCCATCAAAAAAAGAAAAAAATTGCTCAGTGAATTTGAACCAATAAACAGATGCACAATTTCCCAAAATCTATACCCCTCAAAAAATATCAATTCATCATTAGGCCTAAATCAGAATTCGAACCAATCATTTGCAATCATTTCCCAAAATCCATACCCCCCCCCCCTAGAAAAAAAAATTAGGCCTACACCACGACATTGAATCGATAGACATTTCCCATAATCCTCACACACAGAAATCCTCAATTCAAGAGGCCTGCACCGCGAATTTACGAAGGCCTATCGACCAGTTCCAGACCATTGGCCTCTCCTGACCTGTGGTTCGAAAACTGGTTACTCTGACACTCTATCTGACCTGGGTAACTGTTAACTGTTTTCTGCCGTTCGCACTCTTTTTTTGTATCTTATGAAAGTGTTGGAGGGAGCGTTTTGTGCGTTGATGGAGTGCGGTAGCTGTGGGTCGGGCTTTGATTGGA
>NC_051413.1:1762930-1763011 GCF_015228065.2 Penaeus monodon
GGAAATTCAATGAACGAACACGCACCGGCCCGCGACACACCCAAATGCACACACGCGCTGCAAATTCGCCCCCCCCCCCCC
>NC_051413.1:1763340-1763408 GCF_015228065.2 Penaeus monodon
ATTGTCTACCGGTAACTTGTTTCTTGGAGATGCTGGACGTGTTTCTTAGCTTTATCTTGCTTCCTCAT
>NC_051413.1:1763435-1763512 GCF_015228065.2 Penaeus monodon
AAGCGTATATTAGCCTTAAAAGCTGAGGTGTTGATATAATGATAATATGTGTAGGCCAGAACATACAGTATTTCTTG
>NC_051413.1:1763633-1763741 GCF_015228065.2 Penaeus monodon
GCCTTCCCAACCTACCTTCCAGCGCTAACAAGCGGGCCTATCATCCATCAAGTCGATTACTTCACATCCGTCTCTCGCGCCTCTCAGCAGGTGGAGGAGTGTGGTAGA
>NC_051413.1:1764047-1764172 GCF_015228065.2 Penaeus monodon
GTAAAAAAGCGCAAGGTTGTGATTAATGTATTCCAGAGTGTCACTTTGAGCCTTGTGCATCTGTGGCGACGCCTGCCTTGACCCGGTTTCGAAGGCGGTGCTCGCGGACGCCACTTCATTAGCGA
>NC_051413.1:1764703-1764951 GCF_015228065.2 Penaeus monodon
GAAATGAATAATTCAGAAAGAGAGAATTCTGATTTCAAACTATTCATAATTCATTCCAATTCCTTGATGTATATTTTAAAAATTATCAAAAAATGTCTCTCAAGATCCGATAGCAATAGAGACAGAGAAAAGAAATACATATTTTTTTCCATCCCAAGAGGCCTCTCGAAGGGGTTGCCGGACGGGTGTTTATGCCGGCCAATTTTCTCCCTTGAATACCAATTATAAACACGACAGTTTCTTGGAGC
>NC_051413.1:1765268-1765463 GCF_015228065.2 Penaeus monodon
TCGAAGCTGCGGTGTTTCACTGTATTTACTTTGTGGATATATGTGGAGTTCTAGGAGGGATGTGATTGTGATGTGGAGTTATGGTGATTATGGTGATGTGGTGAGAGTGTGACGTGATCTGATTGTGCAAAAACCTTAGTATAGTGCAAGTGATGCCTTGAAGTTGCGTGAGTATAGTTTTTTTCTTCTGAATTT
>NC_051413.1:1765843-1766353 GCF_015228065.2 Penaeus monodon
AAATTTGTGTTAACGAGTTTTAGTTTCACTTTATCATACGAGAAAAGGAAGTGGTCTTGTACAAGACAATTTGACTTGTAAAATTGCGGTCATGTTTTAGCAAGTGAACGAAAGTTTAAAATGCTGCGACCAGTAAATACCATCCAAGGTTAGAACTTTCTGGAATATTTGCATATATTTTCTTAAACTATTAGATGAAGGACGATTTTCCATTTGTTAGAAGCGCGATCAAAACGATGAATCGAAGGAATTTGGCATAAGTAATATATTTGAGAAAAGGCAGATTTTAGTAAAGTTATCCATCGATTAAATACAAATTCTGAAGCCACGACCAGCATATAGGCCTACGGAAGGTTTTTTTTATGGGTTTAAGCTTTATCTAATCTAATCGACACCAATTTTCGCCACAACATGTTACCGGCGAATGTAAAGTGAATCGAAACGTAGATAAGAAAGTGTTAAAAAGGATTATAGCAATAGCTAGGGACTTCAGAATTTTGAGTTGGCGGG
>NC_051413.1:1766494-1766654 GCF_015228065.2 Penaeus monodon
CGCCATGATGGATTGGTGTTTGTTATTTTGCATTTTTTTTCTGTTTTGTATTTTGAAAGGCAGTGAGGTAAAAAATGGGTTTGTAGATATCTGTGTGTTTCTGTATGTTTTGATGGCTATCTCTCCTTTTCTCACTTTGAGTGTATCTGTCTCTCTGTCT
>NC_051413.1:1766849-1767055 GCF_015228065.2 Penaeus monodon
GCAGTCACACATCCAGATTTTTCTTGGTCTTAAAATTATCGCTTAGATCACGCTCTCAAACCCATGAATATTTGAACGTTCATCAGAAATGAACAGATTAAAGTCATTTGATCCGAATTTGCTCGGTTGCGCAGCGAAACGGACGCGGAAATTCGAATACATTTTAGCCGTGAAAAAAGGGAAGGTTATTTGCAATTAGTTTTAAG
>NC_051413.1:1767369-1767552 GCF_015228065.2 Penaeus monodon
CTGCTTCAGATGGCACCGACTGGCATTGAGTTCATGGCACTAATATCGCAGCGGGATCAGAGGAAACGTTTCCTGTGGAGGGAAGAGGAAGATTGTGGGGTGAATGATTGGCTTTTGGCGGAGGGCGGGTAGCAGGCAGTAATGGTTGGGAGGTTAATATTGCCTCTGTGCGTGCGTGCGTGC
>NC_051413.1:1767770-1767887 GCF_015228065.2 Penaeus monodon
AAAAATAAATAAATAAATACTGTTTTAGAATTGCCCAACCAATAATATACAAATATATTTAGTAGAATACATTTTAAAAAAATCATCAGCCCATTTCGTATTCCCATCTTCGTGATA
>NC_051413.1:1767931-1768109 GCF_015228065.2 Penaeus monodon
ATAAGGAGATAATATTTGTTTTCTTCCGGCCGTGACGCGCAACAGAAGAGATTAGAAACTTATATTTTTTTCTGGGAAATAGTTCTGTTGGCGCCGCTCGTTGTGTCGTGTGTGTATTTTGGGTAAACAGGCGAGGCGGTTATTTTTTTCCCGCGCTTTTTAAGACTATTTTTCCCCA
>NC_051413.1:1768436-1768547 GCF_015228065.2 Penaeus monodon
TGATATCTGGGTCACAGAAGAGGATGTGACCTGTGTTGAACTCGACTGAATCTCGGCATAAAGTTGAAGCCTTAAAGACCCCTCATGTGACAGCTTTACACCTACTGATCA
>NC_051413.1:1768718-1768948 GCF_015228065.2 Penaeus monodon
GTTTATTTTATTGTACGTATATACGACAACTATATAAGAGAGAATATTAACTTTTTTTTGTATTTGTCTTTTAAACTAATTGATATCTCTTTATGCACCTTATTTTTTACATGCATAATAAGAGGTTCGTTGCCTTGTCTAAGTGATAGGAACTTGTACTATTGACACAAATTACAGGTATTGACATCAAGGTGATAACTACGATCTGATAAAAAAATGCGTGATTGGGT
>NC_051413.1:1769013-1769809 GCF_015228065.2 Penaeus monodon
GAGAAATTGTGGTAGGAGCACGGTTCTTACTTAAAAAACATGTATGGTAGAAGGTACGGTGTTTTTAATTGAAAAGTGTGTGGTAGGAATACGATAATTGTTTTTGAATGTTTGGTAGGGTGCTTAAATAAATTGTGCGGTTGTGATAGAGACTTGTTAAAAGATGGTGTATAGTAGGGATACGGTTCTAAAATAAAATTCGCGTTTGTAGTAGAGACTTAAAAAAAAAATTCTGAAGTAGTGTACGGTGCTAAAATAAATAGTGTGGTTGTGGTAGAGACTTTAAAAAAATGTTGGAGGAAGGGGAGTTACTGAAACTATATTGTTGGTGATGGAGAGGGCGGGGGAGGCGGTTAAGTGATACAAGATGTGCAATTTCGGCGGCGTCTGCTCAGGCATGTCATCACCTCACCTGTCATTAGGAGACCGGAAGTGAGGTGAGCGCGCACCAGGTGTGAGGTGAATTGAAGGGTCTTGGCCGATGTGCGCTTGTTTTGTTTCGCTTGTTTTTTTTGCTCGTTTCGAGTGTGTTTTGTTTGCTTTGTTTGAGTTTTGATTTCGCTTTTGTTTTGGTGTTTTTTTTAATGTGTTTTATTTGATGCGTTTTTGTTTTGTTTTGTTTACCTTTTTATCTGGCGTGTTTGTGTTTATCTATTTATTTGTTTATTTGTTAACTTAGTTTTTGAGGATGGACTTGTTTAGACTGATGTTTTCCTTGTTTCTTTTCAGGTTCGTTTGCGACTGTTCTTACGCTAAGAAAATTATCCAAAGTGAGTGCTAAAATAGAAACTGTTCT
>NC_051413.1:1770372-1770479 GCF_015228065.2 Penaeus monodon
ACATACTCTATACATCCTTGAGGAACGTCTGGCATAGGGTGAGTAGATATGCGCTCCCCTGACCTTGGGATATTAAAATATGTGAAATAAATCAAGTTCTCTGGACA
>NC_051413.1:1770850-1771183 GCF_015228065.2 Penaeus monodon
CAGCTGTACGTGTAGGTATGGCAATTATGAAGAAGAGGAGGTAGAGAGAGGAGGAGAGGGGGAGGGGGGGGTGGGGCAGAAGGGAGGAGAGGCAGAGGGATTAAGGGGGAGGGGGGTAGCGTCAGGGTCGAGTGTACTTAAGGTTGTGTGGACTTTGAATTATAATGTACTTGGGTATTGGCTTCCTCGTACACTCTGGCTCTCTGTCAGGAAAGTGTATCTGTTTTCAGTGTCATCCTCGCGTTGTCCGTGTGTTGGTAGCTCATTCGGTTTGCGGCCTCTGCCTTTCTGGTTCGCTGTTTGTCTGTCTCTGTTTCTCTTCCTGTTTGTCGC
>NC_051413.1:1771571-1771685 GCF_015228065.2 Penaeus monodon
TTCCTCGTTGCATCCTACACGAATCCCACGCAAATACAATACAGATATTTATATACTCACCCGGCTTCTACCTGACGTCACTTTGCTGAACAATATAAGATGATGAGACAGCAT
>NC_051413.1:1771962-1772501 GCF_015228065.2 Penaeus monodon
TCAGCGGATAATGATGCAAACAGTCTTGGAGAGATAAAGATGTAAAAGAGATGCTGCGAAAGGTATATATGCAAAAAAAGTAGTGTTGGTGAAGTTGCAAAGTGTAAAAAAAAAATGCAGAAGTGTCAAGGTAAAAAGAAATGCGTAGTGTAAAGGTAAACAAGAAAAAAAAATCAAAAGTGTCAAGGTAAAATAAATCTGGTAAAGTATCAAGGTAAAATAAAGTTGGTAAAGTGTCAAGGTAAAATAAAGTTAGTAAAGTGTCAAGTTAAAATAAAGATATTAAGTGCCAAGGTAAAATAAAGTTAGTAAAGTGTCGAGGTAAAATTATAGCAAAGTGTCAAAGTTAAAACAAGTTGCAAAACCATGCAAGTTAAAGTGTCAAAGTGCATGGAAGAAATTGCGTTAAGATTTGTATAAAAGTTGCAGAGATTCAGAACAGGTGTTGTGCCGGGTAATATCGTTAAAAAAAGGTATCTTGTTTATTTATATAGCAGTGTGTTGTTAGCCATGATAGTGACCCGGCTGCCGCTTTTTAA
>NC_051413.1:1773230-1773403 GCF_015228065.2 Penaeus monodon
TGATGATGATGATCATGATTAGCATTACTATTTGTGAAATGAGTGATGGTCAGAAAGAAGGAGTAGAAGAAAAAGAAGAAGAAGAAGAAGAAAAAGAAAGCGGAAGGAGATAATTGAAAGGGGGAAGGATAAAGATAAGAAGATGGGGAATGGGGAAATAGAAGTTATGGGAC
>NC_051413.1:1773432-1773612 GCF_015228065.2 Penaeus monodon
TTCAAGGTTCAGAGGGCGCGGGTCATGAAGGTTCCATGGAAGGGGGGAGGGGGGGGAGGGGGACACGTTGCAACACTATGCAACTTTCACAGTGAGGAGCGATATACGTTCTTTTCATTCAGGATAAGAGGTTGTGTAAATTTCGAATAGAAATAGGAGAGGGAGAGAGAAGGAGGATGG
>NC_051413.1:1773755-1773863 GCF_015228065.2 Penaeus monodon
CAGACAGAAAGAAAGAAAAGTGGTAGATGGAAATATGGCAACACAAGGACTACATGAAAATAAACAAGATGAGATGATAACACACGTATCTTATATTGCTTATCGACG
>NC_051413.1:1773922-1773986 GCF_015228065.2 Penaeus monodon
CGTTTGCGCAGTAGACCGAAAACTGTATATCGACAGTAAGTTGAAAAAAAGGACACGCATGTTT
>NC_051413.1:1774416-1774675 GCF_015228065.2 Penaeus monodon
AACTACAATAGAAAACCCACAAGAAAGCTTTATTTCTGCCTGAGACCGAGGCGGACGCGAGCCGATTGGCCAATTTGCGGAGACCGGTGAAAGGTACACCGCATGATTCCCGTTTTCTGTTGATTATCCTTTCGCATCGTGTGGTTTCCTTGTTCCTCTGTTCTTATATATGTATATTTATTCAGACGTACCTGCGCATGATTCCCGATTTTTGTTGATTATCCTTTCGAGACGTGTGGTTTCCTTGTTCCTCTGTTCT
>NC_051413.1:1775089-1775178 GCF_015228065.2 Penaeus monodon
CAAGTGCGGGGAGGAATATTTGCATATGTTTCGATGAGTCTTTTGTTTTTTCTTTTCTTCCGATCTGTTATCTTGATTTTCTGTTTTTA
>NC_051413.1:1775389-1775586 GCF_015228065.2 Penaeus monodon
CCACCCCTAGGTCTAACCCCCAACCTCCCCCCTCCCCTTCTCTCCTCTACACCCTCCTCCTTCCCCCACTCCCTCCCCCTCTCACGTCGCTCTGGTCCGAGACCTGCCAATCAGCTGGTCAGGTGATTGGAGAGACGAGGGGACGCTGAGCTATTATTGGGGGAGCTTTGTCGGTTCGTCTTTAGAGAGCAGGTGGG
>NC_051413.1:1775703-1775868 GCF_015228065.2 Penaeus monodon
CCTTCCCTTTCTCTTCCCTCTCCCTCCTTCCCTTTCTCCTCCCCCTCCCTCTTTCTCCCTCTCCCTCGTTCCCTTTCTCCTCCCTTCCCCCTTGTCTGTCTTAAGGGTGGGATTAGAGGGTGAGCGTGAAGAGGAGCATACTGAGAGACTGACTTTGTTCGACGT
>NC_051413.1:1775900-1776495 GCF_015228065.2 Penaeus monodon
GTGCGCAGGGGAAAGCGATTGAAAAGTATAATGATCTCTTTATTTGAATATATTTAGTTCGGAGTTGAATGTACAATGATTTCTCTATTAAATGTATTTGGTCTGGTTTTGGGTGGTTGTCTTTATCTGTGCGTTTGAGATTGTATAATGATTTCTTTGGTGAATATATTTCGTCTGGCCTTGATTGGTTACATTCGTCTGTGCACGTGTGTGGTTTTGTTAAATAGTATCGGGGAGAGGAATGAACTGAATCAGTAATAATTAAATGAATTGGCTGGAAAGACCAACGCTATAAAACAAGAACAGAAAGACGAGAGAAATCCAACAAACGCCACGTTTTTTCTTTGAAAGTCGCTTTACACATGACTAATAAACTCCTAACTGCAATAAACCTTCACCAAAATAAAACACACAAGAAAAGAAGAGAAACGGGATGATAAAAGAAGCAGAAAAAAGCAACGGAGAAAACAGAAAGAAGAAAAAAACTTAGTAGTCCGCGAGAGAGTCGGAGGAGGAGGAGGCCATGTTGGGGGTAGATTCAAGCAGCCCAGTTATTTCGCCGACTCTGGGGGACCGAAACCACAGGACGCTTTTG
>NC_051413.1:1776547-1776897 GCF_015228065.2 Penaeus monodon
GGCTCGCCTCGTCACGCCCACGGGTGAACTCTTAGACTTTGAGCGCCGTCCGCGAGTTCTGTGTGAGGCGTCGTGTGAGTCAGTTTCACCCAGACTTCCCTTACTCGTTATAACGGTTCGTAGCTCGGCGACAAACGGTCTCCGGGAACCAATTAGATGTAAATAATAATGCGAATTGATAGTTAACTCCGTTGCCATTGAAGTAATTGGACGACCGTTTTAATTAACGACGTGATTGGCCTTGTAGTTATGGCAGGCACGAGCGAATTGTGTTGTTGGTGTAAGCGACCGTGGGGTGCGGAGTGATAAGGTTTGGTAGTATAAGCGACCTTGAGTGGTGGCAAGCATAC
>NC_051413.1:1777332-1777425 GCF_015228065.2 Penaeus monodon
GATACTTGTAATTGTGTGACTCCGAGTAACATGACACCGAGGGGGGGAGGGGGGGTCGGTAACGCTGTGTGAGGCGGAAGCAAATGGTAGTCG
>NC_051413.1:1777683-1777759 GCF_015228065.2 Penaeus monodon
AGAAAAAAGATATACCAGAGAAGGCAGAAAGATTTTTGAACTGGATTTTCATCACCTTACCTGTAATCATGGGTGC
>NC_051413.1:1778089-1778178 GCF_015228065.2 Penaeus monodon
GCCGTTGCTATTGCAGTATCACGTGATCTGGTGTTCAGCATTGCATGCGATATAGGTTACCTGATGTATTTGGGAACCTGTGATTTTCG
>NC_051413.1:1778199-1778308 GCF_015228065.2 Penaeus monodon
TTTTTTTTTGGGGGGGGGATTATGCTACGAGATGAATGTGTGAAGCGACGGACTGACTGGTAAATGTACAGTTAATGCTCACTTTTTTGGTGATAGATGTAGTCGGGTT
>NC_051413.1:1778665-1778919 GCF_015228065.2 Penaeus monodon
CTCCCAACGCGTGGATCGGTAGCGCCAAAAATTTTCGCGCGGCAATAAAAGCGGAGACGGACGCGCGCGCACAACGCAATTTGCGCCAAGCTATCGCGGGCGAGGAAGGCGGCGCGCGGGCGTGAGACATGGCCGCCCATTGTTTCGTTCACACGTTCCATTGTGTTCCGAGCGACGCCGTTCCCGCGGATCAAGGCGAAGGGCCGGGTTTCGCTTGTGTTCAGGAAGGGGGGGAGGGGGGGGAGCGATGCCCC
>NC_051413.1:1779152-1779856 GCF_015228065.2 Penaeus monodon
GGGGGGGGGCGATGGGATCTTGTATTTTCTATTTATTATTGGTTTTGTTTATCTTGTCTGTTTAACGTGTAATTTCTCCTTTTTTTTCCTCATTGGCCTTTTCCTCAGCTTCTTTCTCTGTTTCGTTCTCTCGCTATCTCTTTTCTCCCTTTCTCCTTTTCATTTCTTTTCCTCATTCTTAGATACTCCATTTCATTTAACTTTTTCTTAATTTCTTATCCATCATCAGTGTCTGAAAATAGGAGAGTATCCAAAGTATTAAGATTAATAGGAAAATATTTAAAAAATCATCGTGTTTTATTTATATAATTATTGTCACCGGGGAAAGGGGGGGGGGGTTGTCGCGGCAGGGCGGGAGAGATTTCGTGTTAATTTCACCGGAACTTATTTCATTTACAAATTGAAGGAATGAAAGTTTAATGATTCGAGTCGATTCGGAAACGGAGGAGGAAAAAAAAATTGTCAAACTGACTCTATATCCGGTGGAGATAACCGAGCTGGATCGGAAACAAAAGTGAAAATGGTCGAGATTGCGCGAGCCGGCGTTCGGAAATGAAATGGCGGGAAAACCGGTGAAATTAACTCTTCAATGCTTAAAAGTACGTTCACTTGGTTTATAATGCCAAGAATTGTCAACAGAATATAAACGGTAAAACATTCCATGGATATTTGGAATATTATATGAGTGGTGCCAAGGGGAGCTA
>NC_051413.1:1780719-1781005 GCF_015228065.2 Penaeus monodon
CGCAGTATTGCGTCCCAGCACGCCTCAAGGTCAGGTCGCCAGGGTCAATTTTCTTAGGATGCTGAAGAGTTTGATGAATAAATTGGCAGTAAAATGAGATAGAGATAAGTTCAACATAACATAAAGTGATGAAAAAATGCGACAAAAATGATAATAAAATGAAAAAAAGAAATGTAGAAACAGATATGTAAAACAGACAGATGTGTATGTACATTTTTTTTTTATCAGTGAAACAGACATTTGTGTGCGTAAAATGCACGGACAGGTAGACGTACGCGCAGCTACG
>NC_051413.1:1781115-1781339 GCF_015228065.2 Penaeus monodon
ACCTAGACACACACATAAATGCATATACATGTTCAGATAGTGTGCAAATCTAACCCCCCCCCCTTCTACCCCCATCCCAGTAAAAAAAGCAAGCTAAGGAAATCTGACCTTTGTAATACCATTGCGTAAGGATGTGAATACCTTAAAAACCGCAGCCAAGGTTGGGGGGGGGGGGGCAGTTGGCAGGCCGATTTGGCATTGTCTGCAAGGATGCCAACCTTCGA
>NC_051413.1:1782211-1782300 GCF_015228065.2 Penaeus monodon
ATGTGCCCTAATGCTCGCGAATGAATGCAAACGCATCATCGCTTCTTAGATAAAGGATCTCCGAAATGTTTTCGCAAAAATATTTCCTT
>NC_051413.1:1782527-1783191 GCF_015228065.2 Penaeus monodon
AAATAGAAGTAAATACAAATAATAAAAAATAATATAGATAAATAAAAATTAATAATAGAAATAATAATGATAAACAACAATTAAAAAGCGGGTATAGGAATTGTAAAAGTTGGTCCGCGACGCGTATCGACAGCTCGCGATAGAGGCCAGGTAGCGAGCACACCTGAAGGGTTAACTCAGGTGAGATCAGCTAGGGGGAGGGGAGGTGAAAAGGGGGGTTAGGGTGGGGGGTGAGGTAGGGAAGGAGGAGAGGAGGTGGAGATGAAGATGAGAGGGAGGTAGAGAGGGAGGAGATGAGAAGAGGAAAGGAAGGAGGAAGGAGAGGGATGGAGAAGATGAAAGGAGGTAGAGAAGTAGCGGGAGAGGAAGAGAGGAGGTGGATGTGAATGGAAGAGGGGCTAAGGGAGAGGAGAAAAGGGAGCTAGTTGGGGGAAGGAGGAGAGGAGGAGATAGAAGGAGGGGAGATAGGACGAGACGTTGAGATAGGGAAGGAGGAAGGGAGATAGAGAGGGACGAGGAGATGAAAGAAGGAGGGGGGGGGGAGGTATGGAGGTGAAATAGGGAGCGAAGGAGGGAGTAGGAGGGGGGAGAGGAATGAACTAGTTATGTTAATTGAGGTGAGGAGGGGGAGAGGGGGGAGGGAGGACCAAGGAGCCGGCTTCTC
>NC_051413.1:1783287-1783447 GCF_015228065.2 Penaeus monodon
CTAGTGGGGTATCTTTTTAAGAGCAGGAGGAAGAGAAAATACGAAGTGGGTATTATACTATACACGATAAACGAATTCAGGGCAAGGCATATGAATATGACCAAAGGTTTCGTTTTGTCACAAAGAGAAGCGCTGAAATGACTCACGCGGGATAATTAAA
>NC_051413.1:1783587-1783770 GCF_015228065.2 Penaeus monodon
AAAAAATATGAATGGTAAGAATATTGAATATAAAGTAAGAATGAATAACTGAGTTTGTTAATAAATAGAGAGAGGATAGATTAACATCCTCGATGATAAATACATAAATAAATATTACTACCGCTTATGAATGAATAAAATATCAAGTCGGAAAAATACATAGTAACCGAAACGACTTTCAGA
>NC_051413.1:1783798-1783949 GCF_015228065.2 Penaeus monodon
TTAGGACCAAAGAACATCATATTTTCGCCAGCTTTCGAGTATTCTGTGGATTTTCGGTTTTCATCACAAATGCCATAAGAAATATAAATGAGTAATCTATAATTCCGTAATATTGTGAAGAAGGAATATGCAAGAAAGTGAAAATGGTGGA
>NC_051413.1:1784010-1785105 GCF_015228065.2 Penaeus monodon
CATTGTGAAAATATGCATGATTTTATTAATTCTTTCGTAATATGTAGCGGAGAAATATGCAACAGTTATTTACTATTTTCTTCGTTCCTCCGTAATATGCAACGATATGCAATAATTATACATCAATGCACTGTTGCATTCATGATTTCACCCATTCTTCCGTAATATGTGATGGAACGATATTCAAGAATTTATACATCCATGCACTGTAGTATTCATAATTTCATCCACGCCTTTGAACAGTATCTGTGGATGTTGTTCGCAGGTGAGGCAGAAATATAGCAAGGTCGCCAGAACTCTGTTGCTAAAACCCGGACAAGGAAGAGAACGGGGTTGGGGGGGGTGTAGGGAACGAGGGGAGGTGGGGGGAGGGAGGGAGGGAGGGAGGAGGGGGAGGCAAAGGAGGGTGTGGGTAGGGGGACGTTTGGAATGGTCTGTGAGAGAAGGAGGAGGGAGTGGGTGAGGGGAGGGAGGGAGAGAGGAGGAGGAGGGAAGGAGGGAGGGAAGGAGGGATGAGGGGTATGTATGGAACGAGTGAAGGGGTGAGGGCTGAGAGGAGGGTAGGAATGGCCTGTGAGAGAAGGAGGAGGGGGTGAGGGGAGGGAGGGAGACGGGAGGAAGAAGGAGAGAGGAGGAGGAGGAGGAGGAGGGAGGGAGGAGGGGTATGTATGGAACGAGTGAAGGGGTTGGGGATAAGAGGAGGGTAGGTATGTTCTGTGAGGGAGGGAAATGAGGAGGAGGAGAGGAGAGAGGAGGTAAAAACTTTCGATCTGAGGGAAGGGAGGGAGGGTAGGGGAGAGGAGACTCGCTGTGGGGGGGGGGAGTATGGGTAGAGGGGGAAGGGAGCTCGAATAGGTTGATGAGGAAGGAAAGGGAGCAAGGGAGACGATAAGGGAGATGAAGGGAAGGGTAAAGGTAAACAAAACTGGACTACGAAGGGAGGACAAGGGAGGGGTATAGGGGGAGGGCAGGGGAGGGAGGGGTATAGGGGGAGGGCAGGGGAGGGAGGGGTATAGGGAGAGGGCAGGGGAGGGAGGGGTATAGGGGGAGGGCAGGGGAGGGAGGGGTATGGGGGTAATCATAGTTTCTAAGGGA
>NC_051413.1:1785171-1785339 GCF_015228065.2 Penaeus monodon
AGTTAAAATAGGAGGCCACCAAGGACCTTTTTTTAATAACCCTTATCAGAAAGCCACAGATTTGCAGGGGCCCTAAAGATACCCTAAGATCAGGGAGTCCTGTAGTTTCACTGGCATACCTATTGTCTGTAGTCTGTTTGTTTACATTTACCTGTATACTGTATATGC
>NC_051413.1:1785513-1785596 GCF_015228065.2 Penaeus monodon
TCCATTTATTTTTTATCGTGTCATTTATACAAATAGTCTTGGATTAGAAATACATCCAAATAGTGTTGGGACGGACAAAGCAG
>NC_051413.1:1785620-1786135 GCF_015228065.2 Penaeus monodon
GGTTTTGTACTGTTTATAAGCAACAATTTGGGTTTTCCCATATGATGAGGCTTTTATTGTTACCCGTTTTGTAGACTATTAACCTATTAAACAGCGAAAATTGAACGTCGTTTTCAATAGGCAGAAGAGAAGAAAAAGGTTGAAACATGTCTTGATGATACAAGGAAAGTAAAAAAAAAAAGTTCGACCTTATTGCATCGTGTCGTAAGGACTGAAACGCTACGTAAATAACTCCGTATGTTTTTCCCTCCACTTTTTCTTTTTTCAATTGCAAAGACCCCTAGCTCTTTCTTTTCGCCCTTCCCCCTACTCCCTCCTCCCCATCTGTCTCTTTATCATCTAAAAATGCCTCCGGGCGATGAAAGGAAACGCGGAAATATTACGACGAGAGAAATGGCGGCGAAATGCGCAAGCCGATCGTCTTTTGTTATACGTCTAAAACGGCCGGGTTTACGGGAGGTTCCCCCCCGCCCCGATTTCGATTTCTTTTCTTTTTTTTTTTAAATGGTGCGGGC
>NC_051413.1:1786282-1786475 GCF_015228065.2 Penaeus monodon
CTCCCTCGGCTGGGGAAGCCATGCGGATTTGCTGGAAGCGCTTGCCGTAATCTGCGCACGTTTAGCCAAACAATGCGCCTGTGCTTGTGTGCGAGGAACTGCTTCTTGGTTTAAATGAGGTGCTTCTGGGTTTGTTTACATGCGGGCGCCGTTGTGTACAGAGCGAGCGCACGAGCAGAGCTGCATGCACGGA
>NC_051413.1:1786804-1786891 GCF_015228065.2 Penaeus monodon
CTGCCCACGTTATCCGAGATTCTCCAATCTCGCACCCGCCTGCCCGCGCGCCCTCACACCGTCTCCCACTTTCACACGCCCACGGAG
>NC_051413.1:1787009-1787187 GCF_015228065.2 Penaeus monodon
GGGCGAAGGGGAGAAATATGCATCATCGGACGATTCTCTCGTTTTGCGCTTCTCGCCGCTCATCTGTCGTGGCGGACTTGATGAGAGCGGTTGCGGCCCGAGTCATATGGCGTCGAAATCTGAATACGGTTGAGACGCCGGCGCTCTGGAGTGACGTTAGGGTGGATGGGAAACCTTG
>NC_051413.1:1787684-1787784 GCF_015228065.2 Penaeus monodon
CGTGCGTATCACTCATTCACCTCCCCCCCCTATCTCCTCTTTCCACCCCCCACCCCCTTGCAACAACTCCCATCAAGCCTCATCAAAGTTGCAAATGAGG
>NC_051413.1:1788051-1789116 GCF_015228065.2 Penaeus monodon
TGATAATGGCCGCAGAGACCAGCCTTTCGACAGCGCCCTTTGAACGCCGCCGCTTGGTCATCATCAGCTGGTTCTCTTGGTCATCATCAGCTGGTTCTCTTGGTCATCATCAGCTGGTTCTCTTGGTCATCATCAGCTGGTTCTCTTGGTCATCATCAGCTGGTTCTCCGGGCCAGACGCCTTATTCGTTCGGGACATTAGTCATCCAGGCCTGGGGGGGAGGGGGACGGGGAGGAGGGATGGAGGGGAGGGGGGGGAGGAGGAAGGAGGGGAGTGGGGATAGAGGGGAGTGGGGATGGAAGGGAGTGGGGTGGGGAGGAGGAAGGAGGGGAGTGGGGTGGGGGAGGAAGGGGAGAAAGTGGGGGATAGGGATGGGGGAGGAAAGAGGGGGTGGGCAGGGGGATTTTGAGGTGTGGGGAGAAAGTGGGGGAGGAGGAGGGGGAGGAAGGGGAATGGAGGGTGTGGGGAAGGGAATTTTAACGGGTGGGGAGAAAGGGGAGGAAGGGGAATGGAGGAGATGGGGAGGAGGAAGGAGGGGAGTAGGGAGGAAGGGAAATGGAGGGGAGGGGGAGGGGGAGAAGAAAGGAGGGGAGTGGGGAGGGGGATTTTGAGAGGTGGGGGAGGGGAAGGAGGGGAGTGGGGAGGGGGATTTGAAGGGTGGGAGGAGGGGGAGGAATGGGGTGGACGGGGTAGGGAAAAAGTGAAGGATGGGGACGGGGGGGAGAGGGTGGAGGGGGTAAGGAGGGAGGGAGGTGAAGGAAGGGGATTGGTATGGGGGTGGGGGAGGGGGAAGGGAGAAGGGATAGAGGAGGGGGGAAAGGGATGTGAGGATAAGGGGAGAGCGAAAAAGAGAAGGGGGATAAAGGAGGGTGGGAGGGGAAGAAGATAAGGAAAGGAGGGAGAAGGGGAGGGAGAGGGAGAAGGGGAAGGGGAGGGAGAGGGAGAAGGAGAGGGAGAAGGGGAGGTGGCCCTAGTGAGAAGTAAGGGAAGGTATAGAGGGAGAGGGAGGAAGGAGACACAGACAAAATAAACAAACACAGACCGCAGAATAAAGAGACACTCAAA
>NC_051413.1:1789151-1789301 GCF_015228065.2 Penaeus monodon
CAGCAGGAGCGCCATTCGAACAAAAATCACCGAGATTCACCGCCAGCTCTCGGCTCATTTTCCCAAGGATGTTCCCACTCTCAGCCCGGGAGATAAGGCTATTGAGCAACGGAGGTCATGACCGCATACGGGGTTAGAGATGGGCAGGCC
>NC_051413.1:1789790-1789973 GCF_015228065.2 Penaeus monodon
CGAGAACCTTCTGAAGTGATTTGTGAGCCGGACCCCCCCCCCCCACCCGCCTGTATACGTAACGGTATACTCACGGGTATGATAGGGAATCCTTGTATGGGTCTTACGCAGAAACCATGTGCTTGTGGCTGTTTACGTAGAAAATGTCGTTTGAAGAAATTGCCTTTTTGTATAATTAGAAAG
>NC_051413.1:1790060-1790394 GCF_015228065.2 Penaeus monodon
TTGAAGGAATTATGGTTGGTGTTTTTCCTTGGAGAAAATCGTTGTTGTTTTTGATACTGACATTCTTTGAGTAAATTATTGTTGTTGTGTTTGTATGAATCTTTATTTATAATAATCAAGTACCGTGTATATCATTTTCTTGCACAGGCATTATCCGCTGTCTACTGTATGACGTATTATTAAGTAGATAAATGTCTGTGTAATAAGTATGTAAACAGCAAGAACAACAAAATAAAACAAATGAAATCACGAAGAGATACTCACGAAAAAAACTGACAAACAGACAGGCAAACAACAACAAAAATAATAGATGAAATACATGCTAAAGGAACTG
>NC_051413.1:1790434-1790540 GCF_015228065.2 Penaeus monodon
TAAAGAGAAACGCGATGAAATACACACGAAAAAAACAGACAGACAAAGAAAAAGAAAAGAAAAGAAAAGAAAAGAAAAGAAAAGAAAAAAAGAAAGAAAGAAAAAA
>NC_051413.1:1790704-1790944 GCF_015228065.2 Penaeus monodon
ATCACGGAGAAATACACACGACAGGAACGTCGCTTGACGGGCCCCTTCTCTTCTCTCTTGAATTTTCACGAACGATTGTGATTATTTTAATGTCGTGCTTTCAAGGCAAGAAGTCCAGGCAACGCAGTCCGGTCAGTGCCACTCGCAGCGAAGAAAAAATATAATGGTGATGAGCTTTAATGATGAATTGTAAAGTTGGTAAATGCAGTGATGGATGCAAGATACGTGGGGGGAAAAATC
>NC_051413.1:1791027-1791758 GCF_015228065.2 Penaeus monodon
ATGACAAAAAAAGGAAATAATAACAGAAATTCTGATGATGATGATGAATTGATAAATACAGTGATGGATGGAAGATACATAAGTAATATATTTGATAAAAAAGGAAATAGTGAAAGAAACTGATTAATAAAATTGAAATTATAATAATGATGATAAATTGATAAATACAGTGATAGAAGAAAGGGGAATATACAGAAAAATAAAAATTTCAAGAAATTAATCACTGGAAATTAAACGTAGATGAAATTTCAATCCGATAAAGATAATGAAGTTAATCTAAACGTAATTCGATTTTTATTCGTGTTTATGGTCGACGGCAGGTAACTCTCGGACCTTGAGGCAGAGATACTTCTTGAGCCGAGGGTGTTTGTCGAGGGCCTTGTCAAGGTCAACCTCAGCGACGCTCGAGTTTTTACTTTATTTTATTTTATTTATTTATTATGATTTTTTTTGGATATTCTATTTCGTATTTTCAAATCTTATTCGCGTAGGATTTATTTATTTTATATTATTTTTATTTTTATCATTTTTGTTTTTTGCTTGTAAGGATATTTTTTTTCTTATTTTTTTATTATTATTATTTTAATGGATACTATTTGTTTCCTGTTTATTAATATCTTTTATCGTTATCGCAGTACTTTTACCGTTTTTTTTTTGTTTTTTTTTTGGGGGGGGCGTAGCTGTTTTTGTAACGCTGATGCGACGTTTGTATTTTCTGGATTTTTTTTTGT
>NC_051413.1:1791904-1792250 GCF_015228065.2 Penaeus monodon
TCTATATAAATTTACAAATTAAAATAGATTGAATAGATATACACGAAGAAAACAGATTTAAGAAATATATAGATATAAATTCCTGGTTATTTGTTCGAGGGATAGGAGTTAATGACGTCACAAACCCTGAAGGCGCGCTATTGGTTGATATTAAAGCATGTGGACGTAATCCTGACAAATGATTGGTCGAAACGAGATCATAACGGAAGCATCTCATTGGTTCAATTCGAACTCGCTGAGGCCTAATCCAGACAGATGATTGGTCCGAATCAAACGACTTTCAGGTAATCGAGGCTTATTATTGGCTGGTGCTGATTTTTATTTATTTTTTAACTGATGGCAATCC
>NC_051413.1:1792720-1792839 GCF_015228065.2 Penaeus monodon
GAAATTCTATGCGGCGTTAATTTCACCCTTTTCCTCCCGAAGCGATTATTCTCCCCGCGATTAATTCCCGTTCAGGCTATGGCTATTAGTATGTTAATTAACGCGCTCATTAATGGCTC
>NC_051413.1:1793626-1793952 GCF_015228065.2 Penaeus monodon
ATGGTGCAAGTTTGGGGAGCAGACTGCATAGTTGACGTGAAAGGTCAACATCGGAGGTTTTCACTTGGGGCGCCGACGCAACACGGGAATTGGGTTTCGTCGTTGCAACATTGCAAGAAGCGGAGGTAATGCACCGGAGGTTGGGGTTGTGATGATATTTCTTTCCTTTGGGGTGGGGGTGGGGGGAGGTTAGTTTTTAGTGTTGGAGATAATGAGTGTGGGGTTGATGTTTAAAAGACAGAGGGCGAGAAACTCGGGGTTTGAATGATTGGGGTTGATCGTGTTTGCAGGTCAGATTGCCTTAGGTTTTTGTTGTCGGTCTTATG
>NC_051413.1:1794350-1794510 GCF_015228065.2 Penaeus monodon
TTCTCCTCTCCTCTCTCCTGCGTGCCCCAGCGAGGCTTACCGCCAGCACATCGCATCTGGGGACGGAGCATACCCGGGGCACCATAGCCACCAGGCACCATAGCCACCATGTTTGTATTGAGGGTCCGCAATAGTATTCACCTGAGGGGGTGATTTGGCC
>NC_051413.1:1794717-1794828 GCF_015228065.2 Penaeus monodon
ATTGGTCCGTGGATAAGGTAACGACTGGAGTTTATTTTCTGTTTTTCTTTTTTTGGGTTGTTATTTCCATTTTCGTTTGTCTGTGTTTTCTTTTATATATCGTTCGTTCTT
>NC_051413.1:1794900-1795009 GCF_015228065.2 Penaeus monodon
ACACACACACACACTTTACAGCGTATGTTTTTATCCTCTCTTACCTCCAGTTCTTCTTCAGTTTTTTCTCTTCCTTTTTTCCCTTTTCCCGTTCACCATTACACTCACT
>NC_051413.1:1795608-1795727 GCF_015228065.2 Penaeus monodon
CCTTCCCTCTTACCTCCCCCCCCCCCCCAATAATCGCAGGTACAGCCTCCCTTCCCCAAGTGTACCGTTATTTTTGCGCTGTTTTCTGCCTACCTGTGACTAGGCTTGTCTGAGGAGGC
>NC_051413.1:1796736-1796897 GCF_015228065.2 Penaeus monodon
CTTTTGTCTACTCCTTTCACGGTGTAATTACCCGAGGAAAGTCCTTATTCTCACCGAGTGGTCATATCGGCATATTATGAATAATTACCTTTCAGGGTCCATAGGCAATTACGTAAGGTCACTTCTAGCGATAGGATGGCGGTCGTTCCTCCTCCTCGTGT
>NC_051413.1:1796941-1797205 GCF_015228065.2 Penaeus monodon
TTCGATGAAGTTGGCTGGGGGTTCGGTGAGGTTCCGTGAGGGTGTTTGGTGAGGTTCTGTTAAGTTTGGTGAGGTTCCCTGAGGGTGTTTGGTGAGGTTCTGTTAGGTTTGGTGAGGTTTCATGAGGTTCGATGGGGTTTGGTGAGGTTCTGTTAGGTTTGGTGAGGTTTCATGAGGTTCGATGAGGTTTGGTGAGGTTCTTGAGGTTTAGTGAGGTTGGATGAGGTTCCATGAGGTTTGGTGAGGTTCGACGAGGGAAATATA
>NC_051413.1:1797427-1797599 GCF_015228065.2 Penaeus monodon
AATAAGCAGGAAGAAGCAGGGGAAAGGGAGATAAAGAAAGGGAGATAAAGAAAGGGAGATAAAGAAAGGGTGAGGAAAGGTAAGCAGGCAAGGTCTTCGTTTCTCCCTTTGCCTTAGGTAAGAGGAAGGGAAGGAGAGAATGAGGTAAAAAAAAGGGAAGAAGGGAGGGTAG
>NC_051413.1:1797658-1797806 GCF_015228065.2 Penaeus monodon
GGGGGGGAGGGTGAAAATTAAGAGGGTAAGATGGAAGGGAAAGAAGAGAGGGAGATTATGGGGTAAAAAGTGAGTGAAAGGGATAAGGAAAAATTATAAAGGAGGGGAAGATGGAAAAAAGAAGAGGGAACGAAATTAGGATGAATTG
>NC_051413.1:1798344-1798519 GCF_015228065.2 Penaeus monodon
ACCCCCATCCGTCATCATCCCCCCCACTCACTCACCCCCAACCCCTCACGCCCACCCCAACATGCGCGGGTCATCAGCCCTTTGCACGCCCGCCCAGCCTATCATTAGGGCGGGGTTGGGTAGCGTGGGGGGGCGTGGCCAACCCGGAGGAGGAAGCTGCAGAGGTCCTAGCTGC
>NC_051413.1:1798721-1798822 GCF_015228065.2 Penaeus monodon
GCGTGAGGAAGATCCTATCTGCGAGAAAACCGGTGTTCCTTCATTCGTTTTGGGATTGTCTCTCGCTTTTCTTTTCTTTCCGTCTTTTGGCTGTTTTTTTC
>NC_051413.1:1798854-1798962 GCF_015228065.2 Penaeus monodon
TTATGTTAATTGTAGGAATTAGCGTGTTTGTCGTTATTTTTGTATTATTATCTTTATTTTTGCTTCGTGTACATATTGCTTTCTTGTTACAAGTGATATAAGGTGTTG
>NC_051413.1:1799183-1799890 GCF_015228065.2 Penaeus monodon
TTTTCAAGTGCGTGTTAAAGGTCCACGCGTTCGAATCCCTAAGCTGGACCACGGTTGATGTTCGGGTTTTCTGATGGACACTTTCAGGAGTTGTCGTGTTGATTAAAATTCTTATTCATTTGGCTGTTTGCAATATGATCTGTAATTATTTCATTTTCAGAATTATTATCTTAATTTGTTAGAATTGTGAGTCACTTGACACTTTGCAACAAAACACAGAGGAGATTCCGTGATAAATCTTCATGTAAAGATAACCAAGTTCAAGTTCGTGTTCGAATGCAAGGGTTCAGACAAGTTCTGTACTTCTTGCGTATAAATAACAAAATTTATTCAACACCTCGGACACAAGGAGACCGGCATGTATCATGTATCGGGCCTGGTTTCCGTGTAGCCAATCGCGTGTCAGCATTGTCCATCATGTTTTTGAATCGGAGGATCTGATTGGTTGTCTCATTTAGGCCGGTTTTCTGTATAGCCAATCGCGTATCAGCATTGTCCGTCATGTTTTTGAATCGGAAGATCTGATTGGCTCTTTCCTTAGGCCGGGTTTCCGTGGAGCCAATCGCGTGTCTGATTCGTGGATAATTTTTTTTTTTCTGTCGGGAAGTCTGATTGGCGGTCTCCTTGGCCCTGGCACCTCTCCAGGACATTCCGTGCTAATATGCCCTTCATTCTAAAGTGTGGCTGTGCGTGTCCTGCAGTGCACG
>NC_051413.1:1800100-1800715 GCF_015228065.2 Penaeus monodon
TAGAAAGATAGATAGACACACATCTCTGTTTACTGTTCTCCTTCAAAGTGAATCTTCCGCTGCGAGTCGCACCAGAGGCACGTCGCCCCCAGTTAGTTTCCCATCAGCTGAGCAAAACGTCAGTCGCGAACAAAGAAAACCCATGCCATAAAATCACAGGTTCCCCCCTTCCTCCCTTCCTCTCCCTTCCTCCCTTCTCCCCTTCCTCTCTTCCTCTCCCTTCCCCTCCTTCCCTCCTTCCCCCCTTCCCCTCCTTCAATGGCCAGAGTTGACCCTTGAACTCTTGTGCAAATTTGTATATAAAAAAAGGAAAAAAAAGAGTCAGAAAAAGCATGTTGTTTGTTGACCTTTCTGTTGAATTTTCTCTAATCACGGTGTTTGTTTACTTGCAAATGACCCGCGTTGATGACGGTCCTTTATGGCTGGGAACAGATCGAGGGAACTTCTTCGTTGTAGTTTGATAACGAATTAATTAGCTGTTGTTTGATTACGAATTAGTTTATCTTTGTCGGGATTCTGATGTAGCCGAAGTTGGAGACAGAGGAAGACTGTTTATTATTGTTGTTGTTTTTTTTAAAGAAAAAAAGGGGGGAGAATTAGAAATCCAGAGAACAC
>NC_051413.1:1800741-1802190 GCF_015228065.2 Penaeus monodon
ATGTCATTGTTTTTAAGAAGAAGAAAATTAAGTGAATCTCTGTCTCTTTTTTTCTTTCTTTTATTTTGCAAGCGTCCTTCATGCCTGGGACCTTGTTGACCTTCGGGGGGGTGACCTGTGGCCGGGTCAAAGAGAGATGAGGGGGGGGGGGGCTGGTCCTCGCGATCCCATGAGGGAGACCAGGGGGGGAAGAGGGCATGGGAAAATGGCACTCGCGAGGGGCTGAAGGTGGCGGTGGGAGGGAAGAGGGAGGGGGAAGAGGGAGGGAAGGAGGAGGGGAAGAGGGAGGGTGAGGAGGGGAAAAGGGGAGGGAAGGAGGAGGGGAAGAGGGAGGGTGAGGAGGGGAAAAGGGAGGGAAGGAGGAGGGGGAAGAGGGAGGGTGAGGAGGGGAAGAAGGAGGGAAGGAGGAGGGGAAGAGGGAGGGTGAATAGGGTGACTGGAGATAGGAAAGTAAGAGTGAGGAAGGGAACAGGAAGGTGAGAAGGGGCAGAGAGGGTGAGGAGGGGAAAAGTGAGGGTGAGGGGAAAGAAGAGGAAGGTGAGGAGAGGCAGAGGGGGATGAGGAGGAGGGAGAGTGAGGGTGAGGAGGGAAAGAGGGAGGATGAGGAGGGAGGGTGAGGAGAGGAAGAGAGCGTGAGGGGAATAGAAGAGTGAGCTGAGGAGAGGAACGAGGGGATGGAGGAGAGGGTGAGTGTGAGTGTTGATGAAAAGGGAAAGTGAGGAGAAAGGAGGTGTGCGGATGTGGAAACAGAGCAATAAAAGAGTGAGGAAGGAAAAAGTGAAAGTGAGAGAGAGGAAGGGAAGAAAGTCAGGAGAGGAGAGAGAAATGAGAGAGAGAATGATGAGTGGAAGGGAAAGAATGAGGAGAAAGAGGACTGAGGACGAAAAGGAAATGAGAGGAAAGAAAGGAGAAGCGAGAGCGAGAAGGAAGAGAAAGAAGAGAGAGGAGGGAGAGGAAAGAAAGGAGAGGCGAGAAGGAAGAGAGAAGAGAGAGGAGAGAGAGGAAAGAAAGGAGAAACGAGAGCGAGAAGGAAGAGAGAGAAGAGCGAGGAGGGAGAGGAAAGAAAGGAGAGGCGAGAAGGAAGAGAGAAGAGAGAGATGAGAGAGAGGAAAGATAAAAAAAGGTGCGAGTAAGGAGAAAGATGGAGAGGAAATAGGAGGAGACATCGGTGACGTTTACGGCAGGTGGCGTGAGGGCGTGTGGGCGGCAGGGGCGTCGGGGTGCGCGCTGTGGTAACCCTGGAAAGATAGGAAAAGGAAAAAAAAAACAATCAATTTCTTCTCCTCTTGCTTCGTTTATCGGTTTTCTTCCTCGCGAGCAAATCTGAGATGTTTATGAGGCATAATTTGGCAAAGGCATTGAAGTTCATTGAACTGTGGGTCCCAGAGACGTAACAAAGGTAATGTTGTAAAGATAAATTTCCCAAGCAATACAATAGTTGGAATTTGT
>NC_051413.1:1802247-1803082 GCF_015228065.2 Penaeus monodon
AGTATTCTAAAAGTGACAGACACAGAAGTTATAGCGAATAGGTCTGTTACACATTCGTTTCACGGATTCGAAAGTATGTAGAAAATAGTAGGAGTGTAATAAATTGCCGCCTTCGCCCCCCCCCCAGTAAATACTACAATAAGGGGTTTGATCCCCTCCATCGACGATGATTATAGCTTCCGATGCCTTTCACTTTTAAGGCAATATCTCGGACGCTCCACTACCTCACAGTATCATTGTTCTTATACAATGCTCTTTTTACACACTTTCCGACAACACAAAAGGATCAGTGTAGTTGGTGTAGTTGGCGTTTTCAAGTAAGAATCGATGAATGCGCGTCCATAAAAAGTTTTTATTTTTATTTTTCCCTCCCAATCTGAGGCTTCGAAATCGCCGCCATATTGGACGAAGCGGAGTCTCGAAGGCGAACCGAATCGAAGGCTTTAGTTGTGTTCTAATGTAACCTGTGGCCGTGTTCTTGTCATAATAAAAAGGCTCAAATCGAAGGCTTTAGTTGTGTTCTAATGTAACCTGTGGCCGTGTTCTTGTCATAATAAAAAAGGCTCAAATCGAAGGCTTTAGTTGTGTTCTAATGTAACCTGTGGCTGTGTTCTTGTCATAATAAAAAAGGCTCAAATCGAAGGCTTTAGTTGTGTTCTAATGTAACCTGTGGCTGTGTTCTTGTCATAATAAAAAGGCTCAAATCGAAGGCTTTAGTTGTGTTCTAATGTAACCTGTGGCTGTGTTCTTGTCATAATAAAAAAAGGCTCATGCAGTAAGAAGGGAACACAGCACTGACCTTTTCGCTGTGAGCGGTGCTTGCCTCAAGGAAATG
>NC_051413.1:1803104-1803218 GCF_015228065.2 Penaeus monodon
AATCAAACTGTCTCCTTTTAAATGAGAGAGAAGGGTGGGTGCCAGCTGTTGTTGTTTTTTCTGGATGATGTGTTGTTTTATATGATTTTGTTAATGGATTTTGCTTGAGTAATG
>NC_051413.1:1803426-1803508 GCF_015228065.2 Penaeus monodon
TGTTAGGATTGTTTGTTAATATCTATATAAAGTATGTTGGGAAGAGAGTAAAGGCATTATGTAAGAAAAGTGGAAGAAAGGC
>NC_051413.1:1803546-1803622 GCF_015228065.2 Penaeus monodon
AGTTGATAACGAAATAGAAGACGAAACAAAAGACTAAATAAAAAAAAATACAAAAACCAATCGACCATTCCCAACG
>NC_051413.1:1803665-1803808 GCF_015228065.2 Penaeus monodon
TCCAGTAGCGAGAAGGTATCAAGCGATTAAATAATTCGGCAGCAAAACGCCCTCCTCAGAGGTTACAAAACGCGACCGAGATGCGACTTCCTGGCGACGGGAGGTTGCGACACTCTTCCCCCGTGGAGGTCAAAGGTCAGCTG
>NC_051413.1:1804243-1804394 GCF_015228065.2 Penaeus monodon
AGACGATCACTTCCCGTCGCCTGTATTTTATTCCCCTGAGATTCCCAGACATTACGCTACAATTAAGCGGAGTTCACCTAATCTGCCTCGGTCATAAAGGGTGTGAGATTGGATATTGTCTTTAAGGGTCACACTTTCACTCCTCTTCTCC
>NC_051413.1:1805049-1805397 GCF_015228065.2 Penaeus monodon
AAAAAAAAAGAAAATGAAGAGAATCCACGTGTAATTACGTAAGGGTAATTAGTCTCCTTTGTCTCCTTTTGTTTGTGTAATTAAGAAGCTTTTAATTACTATTTAATGCGTCACTTCGTTTTCTCTCTCATTTTGGGGAAAATTTTTGTCTTCGATAATTTTTTTTTTTCAAGTGTGACGATTTTGTGATTTCACTTGAAATAATTTGCTTTCACGTTGCAATATTCATCAGTTTTTTTTCCTCTTTATTATTTTATTAATATTTTTGACAATTAGAGATTTGATATTAAACGGTATTTATTATTCACGCAATTTATCATGTAATCAGAAGTAATATATTTATTAATC
>NC_051413.1:1805418-1805539 GCF_015228065.2 Penaeus monodon
ATATAATTCTAGAAATTTATAATTATAGAAATCATATATAAATCTGTTTAATAATTTCTATCAAGATGACTTAGAGAGAGAATTTTCCTTACTGTTATTATCACAGTAACGTTGTGGAAAC
>NC_051413.1:1805607-1805832 GCF_015228065.2 Penaeus monodon
AAGATGCATTAGAGAGGGAGAGTAACCTCCCAACGTTGTTATTATTAATCAAAATACTGGGGGGATTATTTTTTATCATTTATGGAAATGTCGAGACTCGTGTAATCAATTTTTTTTTCGGTTAGCACTTTTTTTTTGGATATTTGTTTATTTCGTTAATTGTTTTGTGATGGGTTAGAGGGAAAGTAATTTTGTCGTGATGATGTTATTAGATTTTACTTAGTG
>NC_051413.1:1806255-1806429 GCF_015228065.2 Penaeus monodon
CCCGTTATTACCACAGAGACAACCCCGCAGCCATTTCGTGCTTTACCTAAACATACCACCGCTGACGCCAGGGGGGGGGGGGGTTGGCCGGTGGGCAGAACAGTGGCATTTCCTCTGCTATGGATTTTTCATTTCCTTATGCTTCTCCTTCTCGAGGTTTATATTTCGTGTGTC
>NC_051413.1:1806467-1806560 GCF_015228065.2 Penaeus monodon
ATAATTTCGTGAGTTATCCAAACATACAAGACGCTGTCGCCAGGGTGGGGGGGGGGGGTTGGCTGGTGGGCAGAACGGCGGCATTTCCTTGGC
>NC_051413.1:1806592-1807248 GCF_015228065.2 Penaeus monodon
CATTTCTTTCTGTCATAGCTTTTCATTTGCTTATTCTTCTCTTTATCAAGGGTTTTCAGTTCCTTATTCTGATTTCTCGTGGCTTATATTTCGTCTCTCTTTCCCTTTTTCTCTCTTTTTTTGGTTATTTTCGTTTTAGCTTGGTTTTGATTCGTTATTTTGGTAATGATTTTAAAATGGGGTTTTATAATTTTTTTTTTATAATCAGAGTGATTATTAATAGTATATATTTTTTTTAATCATCAAAGTGATTATTAATAATATATATTATGACTTTATTAATGATGATTGTTATTGTTATGCTTAGAATTAAGATAATTAGAATTAAGAATTAAGAATTTTACGTAAAATATTTCGTCACTGCATTAAAAAAAAGAAAAGAAAAAAAAATAAACGAAGGCAGAGAATGAATAAAGGAAAGAATAATGAAAGATGAAGATGAAAAGGTACAGGAAGGAAAGAAAAAAAAAAGACAAGAAAAAAAGGTGAGGAATAAGAAAAACATAAAAAGAGAAATGAAAAGAAAGAATCGGAAAAAATAGAGAAATAAAAGGAGAAGGAAAAAGAAAGAGTAGATAAAGGTAGAAAAATAAAAGAAAAATGTGATAAATATAAAAAGAACAGACACAATCAACAGAAGAATGAAGTAGAAAGGA
>NC_051413.1:1807399-1807579 GCF_015228065.2 Penaeus monodon
TCCCAAGATCCCAAGCTTCAGCCCGGAGCAAGGAGTCAGAGAGTTGCAAATCCCGTTTAGATTAAGCAAGACGCTGTTTCGGCTTCTGAAATAATCACTCTTCCGCTCGGGAATGTGCGTGCGTGCGTGTGTGGGGGGGGGAGGGGGAGGGAGGATGTGCGTGTGCTTGTGTGGGAGAGG
>NC_051413.1:1807780-1808634 GCF_015228065.2 Penaeus monodon
TTTTCCCCTCTACCCCCCTCCCCCCACTCCCCCTCCCTCACCCCTTTTCTCCCCCTTTCCCCTCTCTCCTCTTTCCCCTCCCACTCACCCCTTTTCCCCCTTTCCCCTCTGCCCCTGCCCCTTTCTCTATCCCCTCCCTCTCCCACTCCTCTCCCTACCCCTCCCCCTCTCTCCTTTTCCCCCTCCCTCTCTCTCCTCTTTCCCCTCCCTCTCCCTCCCCCTCACCCCGTTTCCCCTCTCTCCCTCCCCCTCTCTCCTCTTTCCCCTCCCTCTCCCACTGCTCTCCCTCCCCCTCACCCTCTCTCCTCTTTCCCCTCCCTCTCCCACTGCTCTCCCTCCCCCTCACCTTGTTTCCCCTCTGACCTCAACTTACTTGAGGGTATCTTTGACCTTCTTGGGAGACGAGGCGAGGGAAACAAGGTACTAGACTAGTTTTTTTCACTCTTTTTTTTTCCTCCTTTTTTCCTTTTTCTTTAATGTTTTCCTCCTTTTTTCTTCTTTATTTCCCTTTTCATATGATATATTTTTTTCGTCTTTCCTTCTTTCTTTCCCCCTTTTTTCTCTCTCTTTTTTTTTTCCTTAAAAGTCTAACTGTTAACTAGCGGATTATTCAAACAGCATTTTAGGGTAAAAATGGCGTTGGGGAGGAGGAAGTGTCTCAGGCTGGAGTGTGTTTGTTTGTTTAAAATGTGGTTGTGTGTGTGTTTGTTTTGAACTGTGATTGTGTGTGTTTGTTTTGAACTGTGATTGTTTGTTTGTTTTTTTGAGTTGTGATTGTGTTTGTGTGTGTGTGGGGGGGGCGGATTATGGATATGTGAGTGTTTTGTGTTTGTATCTTTGTTTTGAATTGTGGT
>NC_051413.1:1808892-1809204 GCF_015228065.2 Penaeus monodon
TTTTTCCAGCAATATTCATATCTCCCCTTTCCTCTTTTTTTATATGTCTCTATACGCTAAATCTTTCTAAAAGCCGTTTATATTTGATGGTGCGTCCGCTGGTTTTGAAATCAGATGTTATCATCGGCGTCGAATAATTATTCTTTATGTGAAAATGTGAAGGTTATTCTGATGATTTTTTTTCGTCTCGTTTCAGGTACGTTTCATGCCCGAAGGTGTTCTCGAAGTAAGTGATGGGATTTTCCTTTCTTGCTGTTCTTTGCGTCACCTTTGGACGCATTGTGGTTCGATATTTGTTATTCGTCTGTTCAG
>NC_051413.1:1809466-1809607 GCF_015228065.2 Penaeus monodon
CCATGACTCGGCCTCAAGGTGCACGTCACACGAAAGAGAGAAAAAAAAATAGAGCAAGAGAGTCATTGCATCAACATCTATTTTTTTTATAAGCTTCTTCAGTTGATCTGCAACATCACATGCAAGAGCCTGGTGCCGTCT
>NC_051413.1:1809642-1809763 GCF_015228065.2 Penaeus monodon
ACTTTGAGGAGGATTGCACGCAGGACTGAATAGGGATGAGGGTCATTTGCATAAGACGTAAAGGAGGGGTTGGGACGGACGCTCGCTCTGGCTGGCGACACGTGCGGCGGGGGAGGAAGAG
>NC_051413.1:1810122-1810810 GCF_015228065.2 Penaeus monodon
TTGCAAGCACTCCCCCCACCCCCACCCCCTACCCCCTGGCACCGCGACGCAGACAACCCAATACCCCCTAGAGATTCCCTCGCCTTTAGCTCAGTCCTCAGGCACAGGTGCAGCCCCCCCCCCCCTCGACATAAGTGCAGCCCCCCCCCCCTCGACACAGGTGTTCAGTGGTCCGTGAGGGGGGGAAAGTCGTCGAGGTCTTTTTTTTTGAACGTGGGGAATCGCCGCCACGGTTTCGCCAGTAGTGGTGTGCCGTTCGAGGGCATCTGTTGAGACACCTGGCACATGTTACTTATGGCCAACGCTTGCTTTACGTTACTTATAAGTGATGGAATTGGTCGTGAGCAGCTGTTGTGATAGATCGTACATGTTACTTATGGCAACGCCTACTTTACGTTACTTATAAGAGATGGAATTGGTCATGTGCACCTGTTGAGATACCTCGTACATGTTACTTATGGCAGTGGTTACTTTACTTATAAGTGATGGAATTGTTCGGGAGCAGCTGTTGTGGTAAATTGCACATGTTATGTATGTTATTACTTACTTTATGTTATATATAAGTGATGGAATTGCTCGTAATAACACACACCTGGTGTATAGCTTGTATTGTGTGAGACAATAAATCAGATATGTATCGTAAATAGTAAGGTGGAACTTCGATAGTTGATATTAGTTGTATATTTTC
>NC_051413.1:1810942-1811014 GCF_015228065.2 Penaeus monodon
GCGAATTACAGTTTCTCATTAACATTCTTTTTAGCTTGTTTATTACATTTAGTTTCTCTCGCTCCATCTAGC
>NC_051413.1:1811039-1811285 GCF_015228065.2 Penaeus monodon
ACCTAATCATAACTTTTTCCTCGCCTTTCCTTCTGGGAAAATCTAGCGAAGTTAAATATTGCACAAATGATGAAATGATGCGGTACAAATGCCAATCCAAGTGAAACGTAAGAACACCAAAGTTTGTTTTTCTCGCTTTCTACAAAAATAGACTGAAATTTAAATAATCTTTTGAATAACAGCGAGACCGAGATTTGAATAATCTTTTCACTGAAAAAGTTTACAGGTTCAGTGCTATGACGAGGA
>NC_051413.1:1811908-1812120 GCF_015228065.2 Penaeus monodon
ACTGCACAGGTACCTTCAAGGATGTGATTATTAAAAATATCCCCTTTCCTCCCTTTTTTCTCCCTTTTTTTTATCCCTTTCTGTTCGTTGTGTCGCCAGAAATCCCTTAGATCGAGGAAACGTCACGCAGACGAAGAAAGAGGGACTTGTTATCTAGACTGTAAAACACATAATTGTGTGTTGTTCTGTGCCGGGTGGGAGGGTAGAGCATA
>NC_051413.1:1812227-1812399 GCF_015228065.2 Penaeus monodon
CCCGCGTGGAGGGCCGAGTTATGGGGCACGGGTGCAGACGGTGCCGGTGCGTGGAGAACTGTGGAGCGCGGGGGAGCGGAGAGGGAGAAGGGAGGGCTGGTCGCTCTGGAGGAAGATGAGGTGTACGAGGATGACGGGTGACGGTGAGAATGGGTGATGGTGGGATTTGATG
>NC_051413.1:1812718-1813024 GCF_015228065.2 Penaeus monodon
CCTTACATCAACCAAAGGCTGCCACCATGCTTGACACCATTACCAAAGCATCATCCCTTTGACACCAAAAGAGTCAATCGGCTTAAGCTTCCAACAAAGGTGGGAAACCTGCAGCGTAACTGACTAATGCTGCTGATTGGACGCTGGCCACGAGGTGCGTGTGTTTGTGCGTGCGTGCGTGTCGTGGGTGGGGTGGAGGGGGGGACGAGTTGGATGGTGTGTGAGTGTGTTTGTGCGTAGGTGTGGGTGGGTGTCGTGCGTGGGGTGTGCGGGCGTGTGGAGGGGTGGGGTGGGTGGGTCGGGGGA
>NC_051413.1:1813093-1813361 GCF_015228065.2 Penaeus monodon
ATGGTGCGTGGTCTTACGGCTCGTCTGTGGAGAGTATGTGCAGCTATCGTGTGTGTGTGTGTGTGTGTGTGTCGTGGATAGTGTTAGTAGTGGATAGCAGTGATGATGTCGGCTGTGACTGTGTGTGTAACGTGTGTGTGTCGCAGGAATGTGGTGTGTGTCCCTGTGTATTGTTTATTTGGTTTTTTGGTTTATGGTTGTGTGTATGTTGTTTGATTGATTATGTTTGTGTGTGCGTGCGTGTGGTGGGTGGGTGGGTGGGGGGAGA
>NC_051413.1:1813396-1813461 GCF_015228065.2 Penaeus monodon
CGTGGTGGGGTGGATGTGTGAGTGGGTGGGTTTGAGGAGGGGTTTTTTTTTGTGTGTCGTGCGGT
>NC_051413.1:1813714-1813896 GCF_015228065.2 Penaeus monodon
TTTTGAGTCTTTCTGCTAAGTTAGAGTGTTTTTTTCTCGAGAACAGCTGCCATCTCGCAATAATTGGGCCGCCTGCATTTTTGGCCGAGACTGCAGGCGGAGGAGAGCCTGCAGAAGGCGCTGACGGAGATGGCGGTGAAACCGGTGACAGAGGAGATGGATCGTGATTAGCATTACTCTTT
>NC_051413.1:1814081-1814180 GCF_015228065.2 Penaeus monodon
ATCATGACTAATAGCGGTGACCAATGATATCCATGACCAAAACCGTCATAAAAAACGGTTTGATTTGATTTACACCGGCAAGCAGAAGCCACGACCCGG
>NC_051413.1:1814207-1814951 GCF_015228065.2 Penaeus monodon
ACCTCAATTGAGTTCTTGGTGATTCTTTGTCTTTCCTTTTTCCTTGATTTCACTTTGTTGCATTTATTTTTTTCTTTTTTCTGCATTTCCCTTTTCGTATGATTTTCGTGATCTTATTTTTTTTCTGTCAATTTCTCTGTATTTTTTTTTTTTTTTTATTTATTAAATTCGGTTGATTTATCTTTCGTCTAGTTTTGGTAGTCTCTCTTTCTTCGTTATTTGGTTTCTCCTTATTCCTCTTTTTATCATACTGACCTGTTTGTTTTTCTTGTTCTAATTTCCTTTTTTTTTCTTTGTCTCCATTTTTTTTTTTTTTTTTTTTTTATCGTCCATTATCATTTCTTTTTATTCCTCATTTTTGTCTTTTTTTCTATTAATTTCTGTTTATTCCTCTTTTTTTTCTTTTTTTTCTGTTCATTTCTGTTTATTCCCCCTTTTTTCCTTTTTTTTCATTTTTTTCAGTTATTTTTTTTATTCCTCATTTTTATTTTTTTTTTTCCTTTTTTTTTCCTTTTTTTCTGTTCATTTCTTTTTATTCGTCTTTTTTTTTCATTTCTGTTCATTTCTTTTTATTCGTCTTTTTTTTCAATTTCCATTTTTTTCCGTAAGAGTCACCAGCAATTCCCATCTTCGGCAGCGGTCAGTGAGTCCTCTCGCCGTCATGCAGAAATCAGCAACGGTCACGTGACTGCATGACAGCTGTTCTCTGAAGTTTATTTATAGTTTTTTAGTTTTATCTTTCGC
>NC_051413.1:1815008-1815152 GCF_015228065.2 Penaeus monodon
GGGATGAAGGGCTGTTGCAGATATGTTGGTGTTGGTGTTTTTTTCTCTCTGGCTTTCTCTTTTTCTGCATTTTTCTGTTCTTTTCTTTTTTCGCTTTCTTTTGTTTCTCTGTTCTCTTTCCCTCTGTCTGTCTGTCTTTTTTTT
>NC_051413.1:1815258-1815538 GCF_015228065.2 Penaeus monodon
CTTCTTCGTCTTCTTTTTTTTCTCCTTTTCCTTTTCCCTCCTATTTTACCACCCTCCTTCCCTTTCTCTCTTCTCCCTCTCTCCTTCTTCTCTTCCTTCTCTCCTAAATATTCGTTTCCCAAGAGTTCATGACCTCAAATTGCAGTTTCTTAAATTCTTGAAAATGGCAGAAGAAGACTGACGTTTTCTTATGTAATTTTGATGTTTTGAATATGTTTCGCGTATTTTTCTGATGTGAGGAAGATGGTAATTCAAGAAGGTGGATTTTTGTCCAAGCAAT
>NC_051413.1:1815938-1816061 GCF_015228065.2 Penaeus monodon
CATCATCTCGTGAGCGAATGTTAATAGCGACTTCAACAAAATTGTCTAGATGCCCAGACAAATATACGATGTCGTAAAGGGGAGGTCTTGCATTTATTTAATATATGCAGGCAGTAGATCGTG
>NC_051413.1:1816183-1816776 GCF_015228065.2 Penaeus monodon
ATTATTATTATTTTGTTTGCGCTTTTCTACCTTCTCGTTTTTGTGTCTCAAATCGTCTCTTCTTGAAAGTTTATTTATCATTTACATCGCCGTGGCATTTCTTAATTACGACATTTATTTTTTTTCTTCAAATTGCCCCGTTGAAGTATTTCGTAATTAGTTCCAATAAATTCGAGAGGAATAATAAAAAAAGAAGTAGTGGCCTGCGGGCGGAGAATAAAAGGCGCGCCATTTTTTTTTCTCCGGTGCATTGTGGGTAATTTGACGCGCATTAGTCAGGCGTCGGTTTTGGAAAAAAAAGTGATTTATCTATTTCGTGATGAGGTATATTATGGAAGAGGTTAGAATAAGGACGCATTTTTTCGTTAATGAAAAATATGCAATAATAAAAAAAAAACACTATTGGGTAATTAATAGGCATGTCGATAAAATAATCTGTGTATTAAAGGAGGGTTTTCGATTCTCTTGCAGTACGTTGGCAGGAAGGTATACGATTGCATGTCGGTCTAGGCGAAGGGGATAGTACTTGTTTGAGAGAAAAAAAGAACAGGCCATCATAAATAAATGCGAAGTTTATAGAGCAATTGAAAAGG
>NC_051413.1:1817253-1817458 GCF_015228065.2 Penaeus monodon
AGCCAAGTAGCGTGACGCCAGATGCTGCTGGACAGATCTCATCTCCCGGACAAATGTCTCGCCGACAGGGTTTCCTCTCCAGCTAACGCGCTCGGACACACAGCGGCGAAGGAACGAGGGGGGGGGGGATATCGTAACGGTAAATGGTAACACCTATTAAGGTAACCCCGGTGCTGTTATGTGTGTTGGTGAAGGGGGGGGGATG
>NC_051413.1:1817711-1818090 GCF_015228065.2 Penaeus monodon
AGTACTTGCGTGTATGCTTTCACGTGTGTATGTCTCTGATAGCTGATATTTCCAAAATCAAATATCTGTTTTAACTGATATTTCCAAAACCAAAATTTTTTTTAGAGTATTTGAAACATATCGTTTATTCGCATTATCAATTCACAATTTATTTATTTAAAAAAAATTGTGTAAGACAACGTTTCCCACCACACCGCTGTTCGCTGCCAGACGTACGGTGTTAATGGGCGGGGCAATGGTCGTTATCTGCCGCTACACGAACCATACATGAATAATAGCGAGTCACAAATCAAGGGTTCAAATTTGTCTAGCTCATAATTACGGTATTCGTCAGCCAAGAATAATTTGAAGAGGTAATGTTGAGAACAAGGCCCTGGTA
>NC_051413.1:1818880-1819220 GCF_015228065.2 Penaeus monodon
TACATATGCATGCGCGTGGCTGAGAGAGCAGTCGAGGCGCAGCGACGAGGATGGATGACGTCAGCATTTTCCCCAAAGATCGCGCCGTTGCGAAATAATTCGACAGCGATATTTACTCTTCGACTGGAAAGGAACTCGCAATATTCTCTCTAATTTCCCCCGCTGATATCGAGGGATTTTTTTTTCTTTTTCTTGCTTTACAGGGGTCATTCATGTATTTCTTCTTGGTGTAACACTCACAAATTTAGTTTCGGTGAAGGTGAGTCACCGGTTTGCAAGGAGAAATGCTTTGAATGCAGAGCTGGGGGATAATGCGTTGACCTCTTTCTGGTAAGGCAGA
>NC_051413.1:1819531-1819822 GCF_015228065.2 Penaeus monodon
AACAAGTGATATCTTTTCGTTTTGCATTTTTTTCCATTTTCGGTCTACCAAAACAAATGGCAGCAATAACTCATGGTTCATTACGGTGACATCCTGCGCGTGTAGCACCCTCGAGAGGCTTCAAGCCCTCACTGTTTCTCACGCCCAAGACAAAGGTACCCATGGCATAAGGCTCGAAGCAAATGAACCCAAAAGGCGGCTTCTTATATTCGAATCCTTGAGGTGAGTGTTGTATAGGGGACTGTCGCTCTTTCGTTTCCTTTCTCTGGTGTCTGTTGGTTTTGCTGTTCC
>NC_051413.1:1820205-1821413 GCF_015228065.2 Penaeus monodon
CATTCCGTCAGAATTACCATAAACATACCAGGCTTCGAGGAGGTCAGGCTACCGACCTCCCCCTCCCCCTTTCAAAGTTCTCTAACCTCCCCTCTTTGCTTCTTTCTCCCCCTCCCCCTCCCCCCCTCCCTCTTTCAAAGTTCTCTACCCCCTCCTGCTTCTCCCTACCCCCTCCCTCTCCTGCTTCTCCCTACCCCCTCCCTCTCCTGCTTCTCCCTACCCCCTCCCCCTCCTGCATCTCCCTACCCCCTCCCCTACTGCTTCTCCCTACCCCCTCCCTCTCCTGCTTCTCCCTACCCCCTCCCTCTCCTGCTTCTCCCTACCCCCTCCCCTACTGCTTCTCCCTACCCCCTCCCCTACTGCTTCTCCCTACCCCCTCCCTCTCCTGCTTCTCCCTACCCCCTCCCTCTCCTGCTTCTCCCTACCCCCTCCCTCTCCTGCTTCTCCCTACCCCCTCCCTCTACTGCTTCTCCCTTCCCCCTCCCCTACTGCTTCTCCCTTCCCCCTCCCCCTCCTGCTTCTCCTTCCCCCTCCCCCTACTGCTTCTCCCTACCCCCTCCCCCTACTGCATCTCCCTCCCCCCTCCCCCACTCCAGACCCCAGAAAATATTGCCGATCAGATAAATGTGTTTAGAGATCATGACGATAATCAATGAAACACAACAAAAGGTATATAGAAATGTCAATGATTTTATTAAACTTCATATTTTTTTTTATTTATGTGGGAATGTGGGTTGATCTTTTTTATTGGCATTTATATATTTCACTTGTTTATTGAGGTGTAAATCTTCATTGAATGTAAGACAGTGATTTTTGTTTTTGATTCGTCCTTGTGTCGATGAATAGGATTTTTAAAAATCCGATGTCGCACTATCGCCAAGACTATTAAGACGAATGGAATATGATTAAGTTTCGAAATTACCTGTAAAATCGCAGTTAATCCGGATTTGATGCGTCACTCTTCTGAGATTTTTGCATTTGTATTTTGGATTCCTACTGCGTCTTGTGGATTTATATTTTCGAAGTCCGTATTGATTTGAATAAGTGACGACTTTAGATATATTGTTCATAAAATGTTTCTTAATCCCAAATATCGAATCATCAAAGTCATTTATATTTTTGAATAAAATGACGAACTAATCCCACCTATATTTCTTCATAGAATTAATCCCTAATCCCTTTTTTTTTTAAATCCTACATCCAAGATT
>NC_051413.1:1821438-1821649 GCF_015228065.2 Penaeus monodon
CCTATATATTTTTTCTGGTCAAATCATCGTATTTATCAAGAGAAACAACCCAAATGAGGTCACTCGCTTCACCCCAACACTTGACCTGACTTGACACGCTATCTGACCCCGCTGCTCAGGGTTGACCTCGCTTGGGTCATTATCTTCGGCTGGTTGAAGTGGCTGCGGTCATAACATTGGGTGTGATGGTCTCTGCGTTTGGGATTTTGGT
>NC_051413.1:1822085-1822540 GCF_015228065.2 Penaeus monodon
TGGTAAGAGAATTTTGGGGCGATTGTCTCTTTCTCTTCCTTGTAAATATCTATTGGAGAAAAATGCTTAATTTGCCGTAAACTCCTTGGAAAATCTGGTATTTGTAATATTTAATTTCACTTTCCTTAAGTCATTCAGTTTTTTTTTCACGATACGAGGCACTTTTATCAGATTTAAATAATGTCATCCAGTAAGAATATTTTGAAAGAAATGAAACGGAAAAAAAATATATATATTTATCATCGAAAATCAGGTGCGCACAAAATAGGTCGAATGAATTAACATTTGTAAGGTTTGGGTAAAAGAGGCTGCCCCGTTATCTTCCCCGAGATAACAGGTGGATGGGGGGGGGGGGTTGGGGCTTTGAATGGGGCAGATGGGGAGTCGGACTGACCTTAAAATCTTTGAATGAGATAAGACCTTCCCCAAAAGCTCATCTAAACAGCATCATCGGC
>NC_051413.1:1822755-1823304 GCF_015228065.2 Penaeus monodon
GTGTTGTGTTATTTCCCTCACTCTGTGCCTTTGTTTTTTCTTTCTTCTCTCTTCCTTTCTCCTGTTTCTCCCTTCGTTTCTTTGTTTCTGTGTTTCTCTCATCCTTTCTTTAATTCCCCCTCCGTCTCTTTCTAACTGTATTTCTCTTTTATGTTCCCCCCTTCTTCTCTTCCCCTAGTCATATTTTTCTCCTACCTCCCCCTCCCTCCCCCTCCCCTTTCCATCCCCTCCCCCTCCCTCCCCCTTCCCCTCCCTCCCCCTTCCCCTCCCTCCCCCTTCCCCTCCCTCCCCCTTCCATCCCCTCCCTCCCCCTTCCCCTCCCTCCCCCTTCCATCCCCTCCCTCCCTCCCTTCGTCAGGTAGACTTGTAGCGAGATCACTACTTACCATCGCGTTGGGATCTCCGCGTGGCGCTGACCCCGATTTTCTACGGAGCTGCGGTGGCGGTGCGGGCGAGGGGGTGACTACTGTATTCTCGAGCGACCGTCGACGCCGCACGGGGTTCCTGCTTGAGCGAGCGAGTGCTTTGCTCCCCGTTTTACGTTTTTCG
>NC_051413.1:1823522-1823771 GCF_015228065.2 Penaeus monodon
GAAGTATTGCGACTTTTCCTCCGCCAAATGTCACACCTGGCCACTGGCAACAACCCTCTGTCATTTCCAGCCGATGATACGCCAAGACACCGTCCGTTTTTTAGAGCGTCAAGTGTCCGCGTGACAGAGTTCGTACATGATGGATGTCGCTGCCTTCTCCGTGTACGTTCCCTTGGCATGCGGACCTTATTAGCATCCGCGGAATTTCGATAGAGACTGCGAACGTTACAAATACGGTGTTCGTAGATT
>NC_051413.1:1823809-1824567 GCF_015228065.2 Penaeus monodon
GAGGGAATAATATCACATTTTTTTTATCGATTTGAATAGATTGATTTAAAAGAGATAAACCAACGTCCTTATCTTTTATCGATGAGGTTCTGTATTTAGAAAAAAAAGAAAGAAAAAAGGAGAGGTACCTCGTCGCAGATACTCCTTCACTTTTTTTGTTTACCTTTTGTTTACCCTTTGTTTATCTGTACCTTTTACCTCTTTCTCCTCCTCGTGAGAAAAAACTATAGGAGGCGTGCAAGGAGGCAACCCCTTCCTTCTCTCACCCTTCGTTCTGCTATGCCAAGTAAGGGAGCGTCGGTCACGCCTTCAGGGAGGTATAGCGAGCAGGGGTCATGAGAGGATGATGGAGAGGGGAAGAAGGAAGAGGAGGAGAAGGGAGGGGGGAAGGGGGGAAGAGGGATGGGGTGAGTAGGAACGGGAGGAAGGGAAGAGGAAAGTGAGGATAAAGGGGGGGGGTATAAAGGGTTCATGAGTAGATGGTGGAGGGGGTGAAGGGAGAGGGGAAATAGGGGAAGGTGAAGAGAGAGTGAGGATAGGGAGGGAGATATAGAGAGAAAGGGGTTGCGAGAGGGTGTTGGAGAGGCGTGAGGGGAAAAGGGAATAGGTGAAGAGGGATGGGGTGAGTAAAAAAGGGAAGAACAGAAAGGAGGGAAATTATGGAAGGAGAGAGAGAGGGAAGGATATGGAGTTTTAGAAATAGGGATAGACGAAAGGAGTAATAACCTTTCTATAAAAATAACTGAGCCAACCGAATG
>NC_051413.1:1824626-1824817 GCF_015228065.2 Penaeus monodon
CCATTCCAGCAAAACAAGTTAAAACAACAAACAAACAAAGCTTAGTTTTAGGTCACGCCACGACCGCCCCCCCCCCCGACGGCGACCTCGTGAGACGCGGCAAAGACGTCTGGATTGTCTATAATCTAAGATTCACTTCGGGTTGTTAAGACTTCATTGCTTCTCCCTTGACTGAGTGTGCAGCGTGAGAG
>NC_051413.1:1825145-1825444 GCF_015228065.2 Penaeus monodon
GCATGTCATGGATTGTCCTTCGGATGTGTGCGTATTGTGAATAACAATCTTACTGTGCATTGGTATTATTGCATTATGACTGGTATGACGCAACGTGTTAATTACAATTCGACAACTGTGTCTAGCAGTTCTTTAACATTCCCAGAGGGTATTCGTCATATACCGCAACAGGTGTTATAGCCGCATGCGTGGGGAAGCGGGCGGTTGGGCATCGAAAGCCAACTGCTCTTGTGCGTGTCTGAGAAAAAGAGAGAGTGTGTATACCCTAAGCATTCATGTGTGTGCCGGAAGTTGAGGCT
>NC_051413.1:1825605-1825806 GCF_015228065.2 Penaeus monodon
ACGCACGTGACGCACAAACTATGCCGTGCTAAATGCATGCCCGAGAGCGTGTAGTTACTGTCACATGGGGTAGGCATTCCCCCACCCCCCTCCCCAATCCCCACGAGGCCCTCCACCTCTTCACATGACAACCCCCCCCCTAAAATGTGTCCGTCGGGGGGCGTCTGTGATATGACAGGTGTCTCATCAGGCACTTGTCTC
>NC_051413.1:1825841-1825918 GCF_015228065.2 Penaeus monodon
CCAAGGTTCGGGAGAAGATAATTGTATCCAGGGAGGCGTGCCCATAGAGGCGTTGGTCCCTCGCGACAGCCTTGTCA
>NC_051413.1:1826296-1826389 GCF_015228065.2 Penaeus monodon
GTTCTGTCATTTGTGCTTACTGTATTTGGGTCACAAAGATCTTAAGCTTTGACAAGACGCGTCACTCCCCTCCCGTGTTTTCTTGTCGTCGAT
>NC_051413.1:1826445-1826568 GCF_015228065.2 Penaeus monodon
TGAATATTTAAGAAAAAGAGAGAAATGATACGAAAAAAAAGAAATGTGTGTGTGTGTGGGGGGGGGAAATGCGCGAGTTTTAGGGGAAAACTGCGGAAGGAATGCAAGCTGCGGGGGAAAAAT
>NC_051413.1:1826913-1827074 GCF_015228065.2 Penaeus monodon
ATTGTTCTTGCGGGAAAGATCGAAAACTTTTTGACTGAGTTTGGCCTCCCGGTTCAGCTCTTTGCTCTTACTTCATTAAGAGTCAAAATCATATTGGAAAAATATAGGATCGTCGGCCACAATAGAGGCGTTGGTTTGTGATGTTTATTCGCACACACACA
>NC_051413.1:1827103-1827262 GCF_015228065.2 Penaeus monodon
GGGGGACACAAAAAAGAGAGGGGGGGGGAAAAAAAATATTGATGTATCTATGTATGTTTTTGTTTGTGTTTGTCTGATTATTTGTCTCTATATTGAGGCGGTTTAGCAGTGTATTTGGGTGTACGGTTATTCGGTTTGTCTGTTTACCGTAATGTTGAA
>NC_051413.1:1827580-1827785 GCF_015228065.2 Penaeus monodon
CGATTCTACCTTAAAGGCATAATTGTCATTCCACAGTTACTGTTTTGCACGTTTACGATATCTCCTTTTTTTGTATTGTTCTTTGCTCATGTCGGGGTCCTCCTTTCTCTCCCGCGGGGTTACTGGGATTGGGGCCCAGTCTTGGGGTCCAGACGAGGGGTCCAGTCTTGGGGTCCAGACGAGGGGTCTCGGTGCCAGTCGGCTT
>NC_051413.1:1827999-1828111 GCF_015228065.2 Penaeus monodon
CCGTCATGTGTCGGTGGTGAAGGTTGTTGTAGCGAATAATTTCGGCAAATGTTACCTCACTCCCGCGGCCGCCATCTTGCTTTCCCTTGGCGCAGCGGTAGAACATCTTTCG
>NC_051413.1:1828133-1828427 GCF_015228065.2 Penaeus monodon
AGTGTGTTAAAAAAAAAAAACTTTTAAGTGGATATTTATGTGTAATTTTCTGGTTTGTTTAAGCAGTCCGAATGACATCTCTCGGTCTGGTCATCTGTGATGAAAGGAAAAAATAATAATAATTCAGGTTTTAAATTCCGGTTTATTTGCAAAGCGATACCCCCCATGGTCGGCAGTGGGACGAGTTTGGCGGGAATTTCGACCTTAGTGACTCTCTTTTAAGATGAGTGATTCATTTCTTTGATGAGTCATTGTTATCTTTGTTGCAAACGTCAAGGTACGAGTAGAATGCTA
>NC_051413.1:1828777-1828920 GCF_015228065.2 Penaeus monodon
TAAAGCATGACTAACGTGCCCCACATATGGGCGAAGTGATAATCATCCATAACATTTCCAGTAACAGATGTAACGTGATCGGAGACGCGTAGGTGAGGCGTGACAGCTGTAACACATGTGGTCACGGGTCCATTTCCAGGCTA
>NC_051413.1:1829168-1829291 GCF_015228065.2 Penaeus monodon
TGTGAGGACACGCCTTGGCCCAAGACGGTCGCGGGAAATGCTAGGAGTGTGACCAGATACACCAGACGGTCTATAGGAGGCGCTGTTGGAGATATAGGCCAGTGTTGTTGTTTTTTATTATTA
>NC_051413.1:1829411-1829680 GCF_015228065.2 Penaeus monodon
GAGGTAGATTCCTGTAGCTGTCAACAACATTCTCGGTAGCACTTAGACCTACCAAACGTCAACAAACCGAGGGGAAGATTTACATAGGCCTAGCAGAGGGTGGTACTATAGTCTCGCTTTGTAGACTGGAAGCTTTCACGATAGTTCCGGCGCCAAGTTCAAAGTACGCTTCCCATTGGTACAAATGTGCAGGTACTAAGGTAAGTCCAGGTACCTGCCTACCTTGCCCCTATAACTGTAAGGGTAAGAAGGGAGGAGTTGAAAGGGCA
>NC_051413.1:1829940-1830016 GCF_015228065.2 Penaeus monodon
CCGAGATCATTATGGAAGGTACCTGATTGTGGTTGTGAGGCTGGCTTACTGGGGTACCTGGTCTTACTCGTAATCT
>NC_051413.1:1830441-1830514 GCF_015228065.2 Penaeus monodon
CCTCCCCCCTCCTCTCCTTCTTACTCTGATTTACATGCCTCTTCTGCTATGATGTGTCTCGTTCTCATGTATG
>NC_051413.1:1830548-1831142 GCF_015228065.2 Penaeus monodon
ATCTTCTTTTCGACATCTACAAACTACCAAAACGTCAAGAATAATGGCAATTTTGTTTTTCTTTTTTTTAAGATTCTGTCTGTTTCCCTCGAGTCTGAAAGAGCTTGCTATTGGATCCCTCATGCGCGCCATTACTTTTTTTTCAAATTCGTTAAATTGTGAGTTGTTTTTCTTCTGTCCTCGTTGACCTCTTTGATTCAAGTTTGTCCTCAGTTACTTTTTATTTCTTTGTACTTTTATCCTTTCCTCGCTCTTTTTTTTCCTTCCCTTTTTCTTTCCCGCCTTCTTTCTCTGCCTTTCATTCTCTTTTCTTCTCTTTCACCCTCTTCCTTCTTCTCCCACTTCCTCCTCTTCTCTCCCTTCCCCTCCTCCCCCTTCCCCCCCACTCCCTCGTCTCTCCTTCACCTTCTCTCCTCCCCCCCCGCCTCTCCTTCCCCCCTCTCCTTCCCCTTCCCCTCTCCCTCCCCCTCTCCCGTCTATCCCTCCCTCCTTCCCTCCTTCAAGCATCCAGGTATTTTGTTTTATTACATTACCTGCGATTTACCGTGAAATCACTAGACTTGGATATCGGAGCGAAGGGCGGCGGGGCGGCGG
>NC_051413.1:1831590-1831824 GCF_015228065.2 Penaeus monodon
CGTCTCGCTTCGACGAATCACTGTGACGGGATAGATGTTACGTCTTTTTTGTTTACGTCACTTAATGATGTTAACCGTCGCGTTACACTGTCGATCACTTAGAGTTCCTTTTTTTTATCGGTGTTCTTTTAAAGTTCTATGTTTTCTTTCCTTTTTTATTGATGTTTTAAAAAAAGTTCTCTATTTATTTTTTTTGTTGATTCGCGCGTTATTGGTGCGAACGACATCGTCAAG
>NC_051413.1:1831847-1831936 GCF_015228065.2 Penaeus monodon
GATGGAATCGCGGCGGGAAAAATCTTTGGATTATCATGTCAAGAAACTTCATTTTATATATATTTTTTTAAAAATGTTATTCGTCTGTG
>NC_051413.1:1831981-1832112 GCF_015228065.2 Penaeus monodon
GGAGTAGATGATGAATTTGCATTTTTATTCCTGTTGATTTACCGTGACTTGTAAAGGTTTTTGGAGCGAATAGGGAAAACAAAAAGAGGAAAAGAGAAAATAATAAAAGGTGATAGGTGAAGAAGTGGTAA
>NC_051413.1:1832172-1832262 GCF_015228065.2 Penaeus monodon
GCGATGACGAAGGAATAAAGTGTATAGTGAAAAGAAGATCTGTGATAATTTTTTTTTTTTGGGGGGGCGTGTGAAAATTCTGCGTGTACG
>NC_051413.1:1832986-1833531 GCF_015228065.2 Penaeus monodon
CTAAGCACAGGATGAAAAATAAAAGATAAAATTAAGATAAAATTTCCCCCAAAGGATAATAGTCAGGCGTCTTGGGCGAGATTGGTCATTCCGCGAAACAGCTTGACGCTCTTCGAGAAATTTCCGCGGGATTACGCCGAAAATGGGATGTTAACAGTCCTCGGGAGCCAATTATACCTGAATCCTGCGCCAGCGACCCCCACCCACCTTCTCTCCTTTGCCTACCTTTCTTCCCTTCTCTCTTACTCTTCCTGGTTCGTTCCGATTTTTTTTTTTTCTTATTCTTATTCCCGAATGTTTTCTCTCCTTCTTCCCGAATGTTTTCTCTCCCTCTTCTCTTCCTTCTTCCCGGTCTTTCGCTCTCCTCTTTTCTTCCTTCTTCCCGGTCTTTCGCTCTCCTCTTCTCACTCTCAGTCATGCCGTGGCCGTCCCCACGCCCTCCTCCCTCCTTCTCTCCCTCACCCTCCCTTCCCTTCCTTCAAACTCCTCCTCCTTCTTCCCTCCACTTCCCTCTCCCTCATTTCACGTCCCTCTCCACCCCCCCC
>NC_051413.1:1833652-1833741 GCF_015228065.2 Penaeus monodon
TTTTCTCAGGGTGAATAATTCTCTCTCCTTTATTTGCATATTGCATAGCATTTGATTCGCTCATTTCACGTCCCTTTACCCCCCCCCCC
>NC_051413.1:1833833-1834065 GCF_015228065.2 Penaeus monodon
TTTTCTCAGGGTGAATAATTCTCTCTCCTTTATTTGCATATTGCATAGCATTTGATTCGTATCATCTGTGTGAATGATGATTACTCTGGTAAAGTTTACTTGTTTTGTTAATATAGTTTCTTGTTTTGTGTGTAAATATCCCCTTGGGTGCGGCTTTTGTTGTGCGAATTACGTTTGTTAGCTTTTGTTGTCTTTGTTGTTATGTGTTTGGACACAGCATCAGTAGTACATG
>NC_051413.1:1834449-1834536 GCF_015228065.2 Penaeus monodon
TCCACTGCCACGCTGACACCCGCCGTCAGCTCTAAGACTGATTAGGCACACACATATGAGCGTCAGTTGTGTATGTAGGCCATGAGA
>NC_051413.1:1834613-1834721 GCF_015228065.2 Penaeus monodon
TCCCGACTGACGAGGAAGCGGGTTGGTTTCTGTGCTTGTGTTGTGCTAGGAGTGGGCGGGTTTTTAAAGTGTTTATGTTGTTATTGTTTGTGTTGTTGTGGGTGTTAC
>NC_051413.1:1834923-1835031 GCF_015228065.2 Penaeus monodon
GTCATATTTTTCAAGGTAATTTGATCATTTGCTGGTGGTATTATCATTATCATAAGTGTTTATGGAAATTTGCTTACTCTTGTGATAGTTTTTTTTTTTATTACTATT
>NC_051413.1:1835234-1835649 GCF_015228065.2 Penaeus monodon
ATCAATAAAAAAAATCATTAAAACTATTGTTTATCGCTACAAAATAAATCGAAAAAATACAAACATGTTATTGAAAATCATGCATACGTCATAGACAATCATGCACACGTTCTCTAAACAACTTGTCACTCAAACAAAATGGTTCTTTGATTTCAAACTTGGATGCGCTCGCCCGATTTCAAGTTGTATCTGAAAGGTATTTTGTAAGTTAAGATAGAAAAAAAGTATTAGTAATTCTTATATTTGAAAGATATTTTGTAAGATAAGATAGCAAAAATATTAATAATTCTTATATTCAAAAGATATATTGTAAGTTAAGAAAATCGTAATTCTTATATTCAAATATTTTGTAATGAAAAAAAAATCTTATATTTTTTACATAATTTGTCAAAAGACGGGAATTCACTGCCCCTCC
>NC_051413.1:1835801-1836143 GCF_015228065.2 Penaeus monodon
ATAGTCGGCAAGGAGAAAGATTTTTACGAAAGAAATGCGTGGAATTAGAACATAATGAATATAAAGATACGATTCAATTAATTGGCATCACGTATGCAAATTATCTTGTCTTTCTCGTTTATTCAGTTGATTTTATCTTCTTGTTCGTGTTTGCGTTGTTCGTATTTTTTTCTTATCTTCTCTTTTATGTTTTCTCTACTCATTTCTTTCTTTCTTTCTTTATTGATTTTTTCTTTATTCCTTCCATCTTCATATTCAATGCTCTTCTTTTTCTTTTTCGATTCCTTGTTTTCCTTTGTTTGTATAATCTCTTTCACTCCTTTATCTCAATTTCACACTTTC
>NC_051413.1:1836674-1836759 GCF_015228065.2 Penaeus monodon
CTGTCACCAGTTCATTGCAACAACCGCGAAAACATATTGCAAAGCGGTTAGTGGTTTCGCGTACCAAAGCCGCAATTGCAACGGG
>NC_051413.1:1837157-1837473 GCF_015228065.2 Penaeus monodon
AAGACGCAAAGATGACGCAAGAAACGGCGGCGACAGTGAAGGGGCCGTGCGGTTACGTTAAGGGGGGGAGGGGAAGGGGCGTGAGGGGAATAAGAGAGGGGGAGGGAGGAGGGGAGGGGAGGGGCGTGAGGGGAAGGGACAGAAGGGGGTGAGAGAGTGGGAGGGAGGGAGGGAGAAGGGGGGGGGTGGGGAGGAAAGGGAGGGAGGGGAAGGGAGGGGGCTCTTGACCGCAGAAATTTTTATTTATTTTCTGTCAGTCAGGACGGCAAATTACGTTACTGTTATGGAGTGCTATTTGTATATTGATCCCCGCCGT
>NC_051413.1:1837601-1838270 GCF_015228065.2 Penaeus monodon
CGCGCGCGCTGCGTTTACATATGTATGTGCATGTATACGCGCGTGACGTTAAGATAAAATATAGATTTAATACAGATACTGGTACATCAAACGAGCATTTCCTGCAGACATATTTGTGGAAATGAATCACCGAACGGAGCAGATGCATCCTCATGACTCCACTCGCTACCTTAGATAGATATTCCCTCAATATTATTCTGTCGCCGTTCTCCTTTTCCCGCGCGCGACTTTTAACACATTCTTGCGTATCGCCATGAACAGCAGCTGAGGCGAGAGACAGATGATGATCTTAATGACGGAATTAAGATACAAAATGCGGATATAGATGTAAAAATACAAAGTATGCAACCGTGGGAAAGTATAAAGCTTATTATTTTTTTTTTTTAGAACGAATTATTATGCATTAGTGACTGTCAAGCGAAAGAGAGAGAAAGAGAGGGAGAAGGTAACAGCTGACTCCTCCTCCTTCACGAACTCGCCGACAGATGGCGTTGATTAGCCCACATTTTCTGTTTGCAGGAAATGTAAACACGGGCGAGCAATAATAGACTTTATTGCATACTGACAGTGATCTCCTTGTTTTATTGCTTGTCTGGGTTTCGATTTCGCCCTCGAGAATTTCTTAAATTGCTTACACTTTTTTGAAGAGAGAGGGGGGAGGTAGGAAGG
>NC_051413.1:1838416-1838711 GCF_015228065.2 Penaeus monodon
TCTTGTACAAATAACGTAATCACCTTGATATAATACGTACCTTCCATCCCACGGACGAGAGAATGCATTTCTTGTGATGTACCGGGGTTATGAATATCGTAAACGGGGATAGATATAGAGCTTTAAAGATATGCGATTACTGCACGCGAGCCTTGTATTAGGAGAATTATGGTGTGTTAAATCCACGACATATGGTTATACTTGGGACCAGGAGATGAGTGTTCTTGTGCAAGTTTCACTTTGAGTTTTGTTGTATTTCATCGAGCAAGTCTTTGCGATCATTCTCTGGGTTGTT
>NC_051413.1:1839425-1839804 GCF_015228065.2 Penaeus monodon
CTTCGACCCTGCAGATGTTCGCGCTGCGTCGAGCATAACTTCCGGGGGAGTCGAGTCGGCCCCTTGTATGCTGGGGGTGCGGGGGGGGGGGGGTGTAAGGAAGAAGGTAAAAAAGGAAGAGAAGGAAGAAAGAAGGAAGACTGAAAAAGAAAGGAGGGAAGAAAGAGAAGACAAAGGAGAGAAGGAGGAAGGCAGAATGAGGGAAGAAGAGAAAGGAGAGAGAAGGAAATGAGGAAAGGGGGGGGGGGGATACGACGCTACCCCTGGGGGATCGGGGGGAACCGGGGGGGGGGGTGAAAGAGGATAGGATTTTTTTAAATATTTTTTTTTATAACTTTTTTTTAGTTACTTCTTTTTTGTTGTGGGGGGGGTCCTGTGA
>NC_051413.1:1839918-1840014 GCF_015228065.2 Penaeus monodon
ACCCCCCCCCCCCCGAAAGGTGTTTAATTAGTTCGGAAATGGAGTTTTTTTTCCTTTTTTCGTAGAGGAAAATTGTCTCGAAAAATTGAGTTTAGA
>NC_051413.1:1840352-1840784 GCF_015228065.2 Penaeus monodon
GGCATTTCATCGGAGAATCATCCTGACGTGAATCCGCGTCTTTCTGTTTCTTGAAAATGTTATTTCGAACGTGTTGTGTGTGTTTGGTCTCTTTGTTTGTCCTGTTTGCCTCCTGTTCTCTGTTCTCCATTGTTCCCTTCTTCGTTTTTCTCCCTCTTTTCCTCGCATTCCTCCCTGTGCCCTTCGTTTGCCTCTTCCCTCCTTTCTCTTCTTCTTCGTCTCCCCTAATTCTCCCTCCCCTTCTTCCTCCTTTCTTTGCTTCCCTTCTCTTCCTTCTCCTTACCCTCTTCTTTTCTTCCTTCTCCCCACTTTCACTTCCTCCTTTACCCCATCTGTTTTTTTTAATTTCCTCTCTTTCCTTTCTTCTTCCATTTCCTTCCTTCCCTCTTCCATCTTCCTCCCTTCCTTCTTTCCTCTCCTTACTCCGGTTCT
>NC_051413.1:1840846-1841079 GCF_015228065.2 Penaeus monodon
TTTGTCATCTCAGCATTGACCTCAATTGACCTCCGCTCCTTCTCCCCGCTTTGTAATGCGAGGAGGTCGTGCCGCGGCGTGACACCCAGCGAGGGGGGGTGAGGGGAGATGTGGGGGGTGAGGGGAGGGGAGAAGTGGGGGGAGAGGGGGGAAAGGGGAGGGGTGAAGTGGGGGGGGGTGAAGGGGTGAAGAGGCTTAGACAGAGCCTATGAAATTATCTCATTTGTATCGGT
>NC_051413.1:1841476-1841554 GCF_015228065.2 Penaeus monodon
AGTGAAGACAAAGATGAATATTGATGATCCTTCACGCTAAGACACAAGACACTGGCGTCCGCGCGCGAGTGAGTCTCC
>NC_051413.1:1841941-1842164 GCF_015228065.2 Penaeus monodon
AATTGATAACAACTATGTACTCAGTCGTATTACAATGTATCGCAATGAGCTTGAAAGGAATACATATTCTCCTCGATAAAAAAAGATAAAAAAAGCTTACCATGCGCAGATAATGACATGCGCCGAGTACATTCGAATACCTCATGACGACTGCATGATAGCGAAGAGGAGTGCATGACGACCGCCGTAATTCCTTGCGTGAGTGACTGACCGCTCTCTCGGA
>NC_051413.1:1842815-1843176 GCF_015228065.2 Penaeus monodon
TCACAAATATTCACAACAATACAAAGACGGCAACACTCGTCAGCGTCCGAGTGGCCCGAAGTTAAGATTACGAGACGATCCTATTCTCGACTTCCTTCCTCTCGAGTCATTTTTCCGGATAATCTTGTCACTTTCAGCGCATATTTCTGGAGACAAAGTGGCAGCGCTAAGGTAAATCCTCCTTGGGTTTGGTATCCTCTTTGTTTTCTTCCTGTTTACCGTAACGACCAGTAATAAAGGGGACAGGTAATATGTAAAGGTATTTTGAGGTCCCTCGTTTCTCGCTCAGGCAGAGAGACACGATCGTAAATCATGTCATTTTTCGTCTTCTGTTCCATTTCTCTTTCTCTCGCTTCTTCCT
>NC_051413.1:1843429-1843785 GCF_015228065.2 Penaeus monodon
AACTGCACAACCCAAAACACAATTATGATTCGACTGTTATGGCACCCCCCCCCCCCCGCCCTCTGCCATATTGCCGTGAGCCGCCCCGATGCCCAAGAGACCCATAATTGCAGAGTCCCCGCCTGCAATCTTCTGCAAAGTCCGCTTGCAATCACAGTCTCCTCCTGATTAAGCGACAGCTGGGGTAGCGCGCCCCAGTGTCCGGGTATGGGCAGTGTGCACGTGTCTCCATCTAGTGATCGTAATGTGGCTTGGTCGCGGCTGCCACGCCATCTGTCTCGGTTCGCTGTTCGCTTGTTGTCTCGTTGGTCTGTTTGATTAATAAACTGGAACATTTTGTATAGCTTTACCTTTCG
>NC_051413.1:1844012-1844077 GCF_015228065.2 Penaeus monodon
CGTTTGCGTGAGGGTATTTTTGTGTGTGCTTTGCTGCTTGTATTCTGTCGAGTTTTTCTGCTCGG
>NC_051413.1:1846063-1846252 GCF_015228065.2 Penaeus monodon
TCGATAGAGTTTTCGGCGTCCATTCATTAGCCTCTTCGCCCGTCGGCGCCCCCGAGCGAGTGCCTCCCGCGGCCGCAGTGGCGTCGCGTCGCGGCCCTTCCTCGCCGGCGACGGAGGGGGGGGGGCTAGTCACTGCGTCTTTTCATGTTTTCTTCTTGTTATTCCTGTTGTGTTTTTTCGTTGCTTTGG
>NC_051413.1:1846361-1846453 GCF_015228065.2 Penaeus monodon
TTTTATTGTTTTTTTTATTTTTTGTATTATTTTTTATTTTTTGTAATTTTTATTGTGTTTTTATTATATTATTAATTTTATTATTTTTTTGT
>NC_051413.1:1846725-1846904 GCF_015228065.2 Penaeus monodon
TTTGGCTTTATGTCATTACCTCCGCTCTGTGTCGCAGTTCATAAACAGGCTGCGTTAATGGTTCGACCCCCCCCCCTGCTCCCTTCGCCCCCCCCTGCCCCCTTCGCCCCCCCCTGCCCCCTTCGCCCCACCCCTCCCCTTCGCCGTCTCCCTCCTCTTACGTTATATCTGGACCGCAT
>NC_051413.1:1847139-1847229 GCF_015228065.2 Penaeus monodon
GCATTTTTATAATAACTTCCCTCTTGGTGTCTCTTCCTCGCCCTTGGTGTCCGCCCTTCCCCTTAGAGTCTCCGACCCTCCCTTTAAAGG
>NC_051413.1:1847426-1847643 GCF_015228065.2 Penaeus monodon
TAGTTTCCCCAACTCCCCTTAGTGTCCTCTTCCCCCCCCCCCTTTAAACCCTCTCCTCCCCTTAGAGCTTCCTGCTCCTCATGGAGTCTCCCCCCCCTCCCCTTTAGAGTACCCCCCCCCCCCGAGAGGGCGGCGACGGGGGTCCTTCACAGCCTCCTTCGGCGTACATTAATCTCCTCCTTCCTGAGTGGCTTCGCAATCTGTCACAGGCTGGTAA
>NC_051413.1:1848008-1848530 GCF_015228065.2 Penaeus monodon
TTTTTTTTTGTTATTTTACGAGGCAATTTCGTACGTACCTTTGTACCAATTACGAAAATGGTGACATTGGTTTCCAAAATGGTGACGATGATGACCCAGATGGTGCAGAGGGAGCGTTGACACCCTTAAACCCTTTCACGCAAAGCCTCGAGGGTGATAGGGTGAGGGAGGGTGGGAGAGGGTAGGGTGGGGGAGGGTGGGGTGAGGGAGGGTGGGGGAGGGGAGGGTGGGAGAGGGTAGGGTGGGGGAGGGTGGGGGAGGGTAGGGTGGGGGAGGGTAGGGTGAGGGGGGAGAGGGAGGGGGATGTGGGTAGAGTGGGGAGGGGAAAAGGAGAGGGTGGTAAGTAGGGAGCAAAAACAAGACGGAGGGGGAGAAGGAGGAAGGGGGAAGGAAGGGGAAGACACGGGAATGGGAAGGGAGAGGGGGAAGAGGGGAGGGGGGAGGTAGAATAACACATCTGGACCCTATTTTTTTCCTTGTTCAATTTCGCGTTTTTGTGTCACCTGTATTTTTACTTTTTTG
>NC_051413.1:1848681-1848830 GCF_015228065.2 Penaeus monodon
TTTCTCTTGGTGTTTATCAAGCTTTATTAGTCACGTTTAATGATATCATTTACTCGTGTGAGATCCACTGCCATTAGTGTCTTTCATAGACAGACAGACACAAAGGCAATTTCGTTCGTGTTTTTTTTATTATGATGATAATAATGGCA
>NC_051413.1:1848889-1849432 GCF_015228065.2 Penaeus monodon
CGGAAATCTTCATCATCTGGAAAATACAATTTGCAATTAATCACCTTTCTTAATATTTCCCCCCCCAAGTTGCCATAGTAATATTGATACAATTAATTTCTCGTACTGATGTTTTTTTTTTCTTTTACTCCAGCTTCGGAAGTTGCCATAGTAACTATTTATAAGATTATTATACTTTTATCTTTCCTCTCTTATTCCAAATTCGCGAGTTGCCATAGTAAGAATATTTATACAGTTATTTTCTTTTACTTTTATTTTCCATTCTTTCATTCTAGTTTACCAAGTTGCCATAAAAACGCAACTTATCTCTTATATTTGCCATACTCCACTTGATAGTAATTTTGACCAGATTTCAATAAGCTTAAGAGTGGTTTTAATAAGATTAATAAGCTTGAGAGTGATTTTGATAAGATTTCAATAAGCTTGAGAGTGATTTTGATAAGATTTCAATAAGCTTTTCACTGATACCCGAGACACATCAGGGCTTTTCGAAGTTCACACCTTATACGGAGTGTAAGTGTCTCTCTCTCTCTCTTGTAGGAA
>NC_051413.1:1849478-1849545 GCF_015228065.2 Penaeus monodon
ATCGTGAGTGGTATTATTGTTGTTATGGGGGGATGTGTTTGTTTTGTTTTGTGAGGGGTGAGAAAAA
>NC_051413.1:1850180-1850387 GCF_015228065.2 Penaeus monodon
ACCCCTTTTCTCCTCGCCCCCCCTCCCCCCTTCTCCATTCATCAGCCGCCGTCATTCATCTACGATAACGATCAACAGAGAAGTGTATTGTGAGATTAATTGTCTTATAGGCCGTGGCGACTTGTCCGCGGGAATCTCGTCCTTACGGTGGGGGCGCGTAAGGGCGTCATTCTGAGTGGGTTTGGGTATTACTGGAAGTGACTGTTA
>NC_051413.1:1850623-1850826 GCF_015228065.2 Penaeus monodon
TACAATACTGATAAGGCGCATTGTTATCGAGATTTTAGTGTTCTTGATAAGGCATATGATAGCGCTAGTAGCAAGCCTAAAAAAATATGTAAGAAAAAACATCTAATAACAAACACCCAAACATACAACATTATTCCATAGGCCTACTGTTGCATCGAGGACTGCAAATAGTACGATTTCTTCCTCCAAGAATTTTTTTTTTT
>NC_051413.1:1851178-1851377 GCF_015228065.2 Penaeus monodon
CTTTCTCTCCATCCGGGCACTAATTCCAGGCATGAAACCGGCGCCTTCCGATTCGCATGCGGGGTGGCCACTCGCGCAGGCATTCGGAGGCGCCAGCTGTGGTTCCCTCGTCCGATCGGCCGCACGTTGGCTTTGCAGTGGCACGAGGGGGCGGGGGGGGGGGATCAAGGTTGTTTGGTTGAATCAAGGTGTTTGGTTG
>NC_051413.1:1852001-1852091 GCF_015228065.2 Penaeus monodon
ATGGCAAGGACTCCTTCACCCCCGCCCACCTGACCTTCAAAAGTACTCCCTTCCTTACGTCAGGAGCTACGTCATTCCCCCCCCTCTCCT
>NC_051413.1:1852467-1852722 GCF_015228065.2 Penaeus monodon
CCCCAACCTGACTCGTTTTACGTTTCTTCGAGTCGCAATGGAATCAAAATGGCGGCATCTGGCGTGTCTCGTGCAGGAGGAATTCCATTCGTTTATTTCTTCTTTCTCCTCGTTATTCAGTTTTTTTTCCCCTTTTTCTCCATTTTATCAATCATCATCTCTTGATTCTACTCTTCTCTCTTATCATCTCGGGGCCGCAAGTTTATCGCAAGAGTGCGCAACGAACGAATGAAATTTTGATAACCATTCGGATAA
>NC_051413.1:1852978-1853120 GCF_015228065.2 Penaeus monodon
TCTGGACTTCCCCCCCCCCCCCCCTCGCGTGCCTCATCCGGGAATGCAGCGTCTGACGTCATTCCTCCATTCATGTTGACACGGCGGCCGGAATTTGTTGTAAGACGCCCATTCATAATTCCAGGTAGATGGAAGGATATGT
>NC_051413.1:1853224-1853312 GCF_015228065.2 Penaeus monodon
AAGGCACGACTGATCTGTAATACTAATGAGAATGTAAATGTTTATTTGACGTTGCGGAATCTCTGTTCTGCTCTGTGTATTGATTATC
>NC_051413.1:1853496-1853580 GCF_015228065.2 Penaeus monodon
CTTAAAGAAATATCCTTAAAGAAAAAAATAGATATATAAAGACAGAAGAAAAAAAAATCCATGCATATATAACACCTCCTCCAA
>NC_051413.1:1853645-1853820 GCF_015228065.2 Penaeus monodon
CTAGCGAGCACGATATGGAAAGAGTGAATGGGATCCGCACGCCGATTCAATCCCACTTGAGTGCGAGCGTGCAAATTCATGCGAAGCGCAAGATGCAAAGGTGATTTCTCAGAGGAGACGCAAAGGCGACCGCGAGGCCTCGGCTCTGGAGCGACCGCGAAGCCTCCTGGAATGC
>NC_051413.1:1854146-1854551 GCF_015228065.2 Penaeus monodon
TAGAGAGAGAAATAATCTGTCTTCAATGAATATAGATTTTGACAGATTTAGACACACATCTACAAAATCTATATACCAATTAGACTCCCCCCCCCCCCTCCTCCTCCGTAAACCTCGAACTAATCTCCCGAGCACCATGATTTAACCCGAATTTCCAAAAGCAGTTTCCCGAAGGCGGAGGAGACACAGCCTGATCCGCCAGACGTGATATTCCTCAATTTTTCTTCTTCTTGAAAGAGGGAGAAAGTGACGCGGGTCGTTTGTCTGTCACAAGCGAGCTCGTTTCGCGGTAAAGAGGTAATGAGCACACAGGCCCGACCTTGTTCGACAAATCAGTTACGAGGCAAAGTGTTTAAATATCTCGTAGGGTTTTCGGGGTCTCGCCAGCGTATGTGGTTTTTGGCT
>NC_051413.1:1854802-1854875 GCF_015228065.2 Penaeus monodon
TGGAGTGTTGCGCTCGTGTTTTGAGATCGGTCGACGCTGGATTTTCTTTCTCTTTCTCATATTTTTGTCTTGG
>NC_051413.1:1854954-1855472 GCF_015228065.2 Penaeus monodon
CAATTCTTACCCGTCTTCGTTTGATTCTGGTCGATGCGGTTTCTCATCATCTTTCTACTATTACAACAATTATTACAGATTCATTGTTCTCGTTAATCAGCTGATAATTATTTCTCTCACTTGCTTCACTCTTATTTATTTCTGAAAACGATTTCTTCTTTCCTTGTCCTCAATCTTCTTTTTCTCCTCAAGTTCCAAGAGACCGAATATCTCGCGTGTCTTCTTGAGGTCGCCGGAGAATTTCTCGTTGCTTTTAGTATCCGATCGCCTCTGCGGCTTTAACAGGATCCAGTAGCCTTGCGTTGTTCGTCTTTTGATTCGGGATCGTGTTGCGGTTTACCTGGCATGAGGAGAGTTTTGTCCTTTTTTCGTGTTAGATGGTCGAGTCCCTCGTTTTCTGATTGCTTATATATTTTTTTCTTGGGTCTTTTATTGTCTTTGGGTAGGTTATTGCGTCTTTTTTTTTTCTCTGTCTCTCTCTGCTGTTACTGGATTCTCTGATTCGGTTATTGTTTAAG
>NC_051413.1:1855593-1856689 GCF_015228065.2 Penaeus monodon
GCGCCAGAATTTGATTCCTTCGAACACGCGGGAAAGGGAAGTCGAGAATTCTGATATACGCCTCACGCCATCGAGCACACCGAAGAGTAATCACGGTCGTGCCTTAGTGAATAATGAATAAATTTGCTGAATTTGCTTAAGGAAACACTCCAGGCGGTCGCGGTCCAGGAGGTGAATCATCGACTTGTTACGGGCCTCCCAAGGTTGCCACTGTAGGTTAAGCCCAAAACCTGATTTATTTCTCAGCTTTGTCCGGTAAAACTGTGTCCTCTCCTGTTGTGTTCATTGCTGCTAGTTCGTGTAATTTACGAGAGTATGCGTTGTTAAAATAAAAAGATCGCCGACGTGGCTGTAGAGGGTAATTCGTCCGAGGGAAGAGTTTTTACCCTCTGCCGCCCTTACCACGTGGTTCAAACCCCGCCGGTCGCGTTTCTTCCTCCTCACGACCTCCGACGGTTGGAACATTTCCGTTTATTGATCTGAATATGATCATCCTCGGTCTTCGCGGCGTGAGTTGAGGGATGAGGGGTGAACTTTGACGCCGGGAAAGAGGTGTATTGTTCAGGTTTTTGGAGAAGAGGTTCAGGTTTTGAGAAAAGGGTTTTGGTTTAAAAAAAAAATGTGTAGGTTTTGGAAAGTGTTTCATGTTTTGGGGAAAAAGGGTTTTAGTTTTTAGAAGAGATTTAGGTTTTAGAAGAAAAGGTTCAAACATAACGGGACCGACAGTGGCTAGTTTGTCCGGAGTCGAGCCATCGGGCAAAACAAGTTTCTGCTTTTGCGCGAGACAAGACTTCAGAGCGGAGGCTAAATCACTCAACTTTACGAGACTTCTGGGTGAGGGATTATCAGATTAGGAAAAGGGACGCAAGGTTTATCAGCGAAAAACCCACGAGAGTTTGTATATTGTGTGTGGGTGCGTTTATATATATATATATTCGTCCTTGGCCCAGTAGTATTATCTCCCAAGGCTTTTTGCTCCGAGACGAACGTGAGGAGCAAAGAACGTCTTGAGTGTAAATATTACTTAGGGCGAAGAGTCATTACGTCATGGAGGCAGCAGTCGACACGCATCGGATACTGTGAAGGGTGTCAGTCA
>NC_051413.1:1856921-1857054 GCF_015228065.2 Penaeus monodon
CTGGCATTTAGCTGTTTTGCGTTATCTGTCTAGATATTCGTTCACTTTTATTTTTAGATTATTTAGACTCGGAAAAATAGGAAATGTATATTGCCGAAAATATTATACACAAAATATATTTATTTTGATTAGG
>NC_051413.1:1857330-1857438 GCF_015228065.2 Penaeus monodon
TACTTAGATGTCAGAATTTCTTTGAATATTACTTTCCGACATTGCTGTGGTTATGCATTCATGGAAGTGTTTATGTATATATTCTATTCATACATACCGAGGGCGCGC
>NC_051413.1:1857496-1857682 GCF_015228065.2 Penaeus monodon
TTACCGGGCATTTCGCAAGTACCCACGCTTTGATTCGCGATCCGTCACGCCAAGACAAAGGGCAGCAGCATCTCTCCCGAAGGACTTTCTCCCTCCGTCAAAATGTCCTTCAAGATAAGCCAATATAGACGGGGATGCGACTGGAGAGGTGGAGGGAGGGGGGAGGGGGTGCTAGCAAGGGCGCAA
>NC_051413.1:1857816-1857982 GCF_015228065.2 Penaeus monodon
CTTGGATACAATCGATGTAGGTATATAATGTGTACAGGTTTGGTGCGTACAGAACATGATATGGTCTCTGTTGAGTGTATTCATCTGTGTTTGTGTTTTTTTGTGCGTTTGTGTTAGTTTGAATGTTCTGTGATTGTTTCTTTGTGAGCATATGGAAATTCGTAAT
>NC_051413.1:1858012-1858078 GCF_015228065.2 Penaeus monodon
GTGCTTGCTCCTGTGTTTGTTTGTCGTGTTTTTGTGATTACATGTCAAAGAGTGTAGTTATACCAT
>NC_051413.1:1858277-1858625 GCF_015228065.2 Penaeus monodon
CGATACCCACATCACACCGACGCACGATGGTACTCCACGCTTTACCAAATCTCCACCAGACTCCTATTACGCCTTATACTCCTATTACCAGTCATGCAGAGCGCGATACCAAACTCCTTGTTATTAAGCCAGAGTTCGTTACCATGCACGGTCTCATCCCTGTGCCATGCGCTTGGTTCCTTAATCATGCAGGTACGTCATGCATTGTCGTCACTGGGGTCCAGAGAAGCGAGGTGAGGTATTTTTTTGGATACCGAGATGTAACCTTGGGGGATAGAGATACCAGGCTGTGTTATCGGGGTATGACGTCATTTCCTGTGCTTGTTTGAGTAGGTTAGGGTAGTTCTG
>NC_051413.1:1858792-1858856 GCF_015228065.2 Penaeus monodon
ATGGAAGTTGCTTATCTTCGTCTTGTAATGGTACGTATGGTTTACTTATTTATAAACAGTGTCA
>NC_051413.1:1858920-1859271 GCF_015228065.2 Penaeus monodon
ATATGGTTGGTGTACTTTTCTATATATCTATCGTACTTATCTTTATATCTATCGTACTTATATACACAATAGATATACATATTTGAATATGTTTATCAAGCTTATATTTATATGGTGTAAATATTAACGTATACAATGTAACTATTATACATATATCCGTATACTTATAAATTTTCTTGTGTGATATATTTACATGCTTGTATGATAAGGTTATTTAAGAGACGCACTATAGTTAGAATGTAGATTTTTTTTCATAATTAATTTTTATTGGTGGTTATATATTTTTTTCCGTTTTTCTGGGTGGGTGATAATTCGAGGGGGGGGGGGTGATTGAGGGTGTAGGAAGAATAG
>NC_051413.1:1859512-1859723 GCF_015228065.2 Penaeus monodon
TATGCTTATCTGTCTTCCCAGCGTCCCACCTCAATGCTATAACCGATTCCAGGGGATTTCTGTTATCAAATAAGGTTCGCGGTGAGAATAACCCTCACATTTTTTTTTATTTTTTTATCCCCTGTGCGATTAACCGATAGATGAAAGACGCTTAATAACTTGACGATCAGCTGACATGTTCCCAAAATGTCGTTTGAATATTGATTAATAA
>NC_051413.1:1859840-1860584 GCF_015228065.2 Penaeus monodon
CGCGTGATATTTATTTTTGGGTCGCGTAAAATCCGTAAAAATGATAGTGTTTTATTGTACTTTTATTATGATGTTTTGTTTGATAAGATTAATATTTATATCTGGGTTTCCTAGTCGTGTGAATTTAAGTTTTTTTTTTTTTTCAAGATTATGTACATGATATTTAGGATGATATTTGAATTTGTACAATACGTAAGTAAATTGATTAGATAAAGAAGTGTAGGGTTATGTAACATTATTTTAATATTCTTATTTGAATATAAAAAACAACAAATATAAATTCAAATTCCTCTATTAAAAAAAATAAAGATCAAACAGGAAACTTATCAAATATATACCAAAAAAAAAAAAAAATACAAACAATGATCAGACAAGAAGCCCAATAAATATAAACAACAACAAAAAATTACTAACAACAATCAAGCAGCAAGTCCACAAAAAATAAACAAAACAAACAACAAAAACAAACAAACAGCTGTAAAATTACCAACAACAAACAAGCAGAAAGTCCACAAAGAAATAAACAAAACAAGAAACAAAACACAATCAGCTGTTGTGACGTCATCCCTCCTCGCCTCGTTATTCCTGTTGAAATCGATTTACGTAAGAGCGTCGGCCGCGTCAGGTGTCGTCGTAGGGTCGTTGGGTCGTTGGGTCGTCCTTCAAGTGGACAAGGTTCGGGGTAAGTGGTAGATGAGCTCTGGAGGGTCGTGCTGGGTCGTTCGTTTGCTTGTTTTTTTTTTT
>NC_051413.1:1861274-1861832 GCF_015228065.2 Penaeus monodon
CGCAATCGCCAGGATATCAGACCCGCCAGTGACGTTGCATCTGGGGGTTACCAGTGTGGCCTTAAATTCCTTTTATTTTTCTGCTTTGCAATAGGTTTGCTTGTTTTTCTTTCTTCTGTAAGATGGAGGAAGTAATTGTGAATTGGCGGATATGCGTTTGATTTTTTAATTTTTTATTATTATTATTTTTTTTTACGATTGTGTTTATTTTTTCGTGAGTTTTTGTGTTTTTTGGTTAATATTTTTTGTGATTGTTTTTTTTCGTGAGTTTTTGTGTTTTTTGGTTAATATTTTTTTATGATTTTTTTTTTCGATAAATTTTTTAAACCAGTTGTAATTCTGCACGTTCCGAGCGAGTAAAAGTTTGTAATGAATAAACATATATATAATGATAAGGAGTAGAAAAATAACAAAGTGTGTGTATAAATGAATAAAAAAGAATCGCAGAAGGCAGCTCTCTAGAAGGTCGACTCAGAAACGATTGAATCGCTGCGGTCGGCCTTGAGCGCCGGGCGGTCGGCCGCCGGTTACGGCCGCCTCTGGAAGACGCTGCGGAGC
>NC_051413.1:1862143-1862240 GCF_015228065.2 Penaeus monodon
ATTCGCGCGTACGTGCATTTCCGAACGGCCGGCCGTGACATGCTCAGGAGGAAAACTCTCGCCAGGTGTTCCCCAACGCGGAAACCTAAAATACGCT
>NC_051413.1:1862838-1862912 GCF_015228065.2 Penaeus monodon
ATGGCTTCTCGTCTTTTTAGAAAAAATAATTTATGTTATTTGCGTTTTGTGTATTTTCCGGTCTGGCCAACGAA
>NC_051413.1:1863209-1863275 GCF_015228065.2 Penaeus monodon
GACCGCCCCTGCCTAGCCCTCAGAAGCCCTGTAACCTTGACAGCCGCAGGACCAGTTTTTGTGTAC
>NC_051413.1:1863365-1863689 GCF_015228065.2 Penaeus monodon
GCTCCCTGCACGCCCCTACCCACTCCTCTGGCCTGCCTCCTGCCCGCACGCCCGTCGTTGAAAATCCCCCCCCCCCCATGCTAAGCCTATAGTTGCGTTTTAGGTCTCTGGTCTTCGGATTTCGGTCTCTGGTCTTTGGTCTTCGGTCTTTGGTCTTTGGTCGGCGGCTTTCGGTCTCTGGCCTTCAGTTTTTGGTCTTCGGTCTCGGGTCTCTGGTATTCGGTCTCTGGCCTTCAGTTTTCGGTCTCTGGTCTTCAGTTTCTGGTCTTCGATCTCTGGTCTCTGGCCTTTGATCTCTTGTCTAGGACACAGAATCGAAAGGCA
>NC_051413.1:1863768-1863978 GCF_015228065.2 Penaeus monodon
GAGTTTGAAGTTGTTATAGTTTTCGGCTTTCTAACATACTTTTTTTTTAATTCGTTACTTTTATCCTTATCTTATCATCGTAGACTTTATCAGCCCGTTCTTTATGCCTTTTTAATAAAAAGTCTTGTAATTCTACGAAAAAATCTTTTAAAAATCTTGTACTTCTCCACAAACTCTTTAAAAAAATCTTGTACTTTTCCACAAACTCTT
>NC_051413.1:1864077-1864500 GCF_015228065.2 Penaeus monodon
ACTCCTGTGCTTACCTACAAACTCATTTTAAAAATCTTATAATTCTCCACAAACTCTTTAAAAGATCTTGTACTTCTCCACAAACTCTTTTTAAAAAATCATATACTTCTACACAAACTCTTTATGTAATCTCGTACTCTCATTTTCTTTTTATTTTTTTTATTGAATATTCTTTCAGTAATAGTATCTCTCCCCCCCTATCATTAACAATCTTTCGAAACACTGTACCCAGATAGGAGGAGGTACCTTGCCATAGGCTGTTGGCAACGCTGGGGGAGAGAGAACAGACGCTCTCGGAATATTTACGAATTGAACATCGGGTTAACCTACTTTCGTGTGTGCTGTTAGGGGGGGGGGGGTGCGTGCGTGTAATTTGCTTTAGATTTTCGTGTGTGTGTCTTTGTTTAGTTATTTATTTGTGAG
>NC_051413.1:1866510-1866589 GCF_015228065.2 Penaeus monodon
AGCCTTCAGAAAAAGGTGTGATGAAACCTGAAGGCGTTGCTATTCAAGGCAGGAACAACGGTGACGATTACTCACCCTT
>NC_051413.1:1866785-1866905 GCF_015228065.2 Penaeus monodon
TGCTCTCACCCGCCGACGAGCATCCTTGACCGGGGGAAAACTACTTGCAGATCAGCTGTTTGTTTTCGTCTCTTTCTGTGCAGTTTATTTGATATTCATTTTATTTTTTTGCTTTTTATT
>NC_051413.1:1867672-1867904 GCF_015228065.2 Penaeus monodon
AACCTGCTCATTCTTCGGAGAGACGCGGTGAACGTGTGATGTGGGCGAGCAGCGTCGGCGCCGAGACCGGGCGCGTGACCCCGCCGCTGGCGCTCTGGTCACACGGACGCCGGTCGGTCGGGCCGCAAGGTCGAACAGCTGATCGGATTGTGGGTCAGTTTGGCCTTATTGGGACCGGGGGGGGGAGGTGTTTCTCTTTTCCTTTCTGATTTGTGTGATTTTTTTGTTGTTG
>NC_051413.1:1867932-1868051 GCF_015228065.2 Penaeus monodon
CTGTTATTATCCTTAGACCTTCCTTTATAACCTTCCTTTACATCCCTTTTATTTCCAGTCTCCCATACTTCCTTCTCCATCTTTTTTTTTTTCACCTTCGCCTCGATACAAGTTCCCGC
>NC_051413.1:1868144-1868307 GCF_015228065.2 Penaeus monodon
ATAACTAATAATAATATAATTCACATTTCTTGCTGTGATTCTCTGTGAGCTCTCGAGTGACACCGCGCGAGACGGGACATAAGCGGCTCTTGAAACCTTCGTGCGGGCGAAGGCCGGTCGATGTTGCTGTCTGGCTGTCTGTCCTTTGTGACGGTGTGGTGTG
>NC_051413.1:1868677-1868899 GCF_015228065.2 Penaeus monodon
TCTTATGATCAAGCCGTACAAAAAAAAGAATGTATATGGAAACACCATCACTAATGATCCTTTGTCCTGTCTTTATGTGATATGAGAATATGTTGGTCTTTCTAAATGTTGGGGAACTTGCAATATCGGTATGATATATATTTTGTTGTGTTCTGTTGGGAGTACGTCGGGCATGATTGCGTACGATGTCAGGACATGTCGCTCTGCGTCGCCACGTCCTGC
>NC_051413.1:1868956-1869128 GCF_015228065.2 Penaeus monodon
AATCACGGACGTACCATCGTCACAAGTTCCGGGCGATCGGGCGATCGAGGCCAGCGCAGCACTGACACACAGTCGCTCCACACTCACTCATCGCCTACGCAGCTCAGCACTCCACTGCAAAATACTAATCATCACACTCCTACGGGAATTCCACTCACAAGAGATCGTAGAC
>NC_051413.1:1869145-1869262 GCF_015228065.2 Penaeus monodon
CGATCAGAGCGTCACCAGTACAAAAGAGGAGAAAACTCGGCTCACTAATGACTGTGCCTGGTCATTAGGTGATCTGAAGATGACGCTGCGTCAGTGTGGGCTCGGAATCGTCCGTCC
>NC_051413.1:1869708-1869812 GCF_015228065.2 Penaeus monodon
ATGGAAGAGTGGTTTATTATTTTCATTTGTTCTGACTATATCTAGAGTGTAATTTTTTTCACATCTGCATTAATTAAAGCCAGAAATTTGCTTGTTTCGAACTC
>NC_051413.1:1869863-1870019 GCF_015228065.2 Penaeus monodon
TACAAACAATTTTAAAAGAAAAGAAAAATAAACAGTGAAAATCCCGACTCAACCGACCGACCGACGCGCCGTTTTCTATTTCATTTAATTTCCCGCGAGCGTTCCAGAGGCCGCCCGCGCACCGCAAGGCTAAGTGGGCGTGATTGCGGGCGTGGG
>NC_051413.1:1870122-1870248 GCF_015228065.2 Penaeus monodon
TAAGTAGGTTTAAGCTGCGGTCGCCAGCTTGGGGTTTAGTTTGCTGAGTGACCATGCCGGGGGCGGAGGGGGGTGGGGGTGGGGAGAAAAGTGATGGCGAGCTTGGTAGTACATGATGGGATTATG
>NC_051413.1:1870901-1871139 GCF_015228065.2 Penaeus monodon
GAGGAAGGATGGAAATGTAGACGAGAAATATTCAGAATGGAGATGTGAACTTATTTCATTTTTTCTCTCTTTCTCTCTTACCGTGAAACTACAGTCTTAAGAAAAAATGTGGGTTTCCGAAACAGCAGATGGCCCATTCTCGCATAAAAAAGAATTTCTTTTCCTGTATCTGTGTTTTTTTTCCACCCCCCCCCACAAAAAAAAAAAAAAGTTTTTTCTACATCCTCTCCTTTCATAC
>NC_051413.1:1871179-1871301 GCF_015228065.2 Penaeus monodon
CCCCATTCCCTTTCCTTTCCCTGTTAAATGATTTTCCATGATCTCGTAAAACGTTCATGTGGCCAGATAAATTATTCAGAAACGTTTAACTGCAACTTTCCCGGTTAATTAGAGATGACGGG
>NC_051413.1:1871400-1871664 GCF_015228065.2 Penaeus monodon
ATAATAAATTTGTTTCTTCCCATTAATACATCTAATAGTTTGATCACGTTGCTATTGCATGTCATTGCGTGGAATTATGGCGTAGATAATGATATGTTTCAATAACGTCGATTCATCTACTTGTTATAGATCATGTCTCATTGATTATCATTCTATTGCGTTGTGTAAGAAGTTGTTTACATTTTGATTACCTTTGCGAGACGAAGTAATTAGGTTGGGTTTTTTGATTGCTTGTATCGCGTGCCTTGAGCGATGCGTCTGGAG
>NC_051413.1:1872000-1872124 GCF_015228065.2 Penaeus monodon
GGAGCTTTTAATTCCGTTCCCGGGCCGGTGCCACTGAGGAATGTCGGCGAGAAAAGGGAAGGTGGAAAGTGAGTGCCGTGTCCTGTGTCCCGGAGAGGAATGTCCGGGGGAATAAAAGCAGGGT
>NC_051413.1:1872149-1872639 GCF_015228065.2 Penaeus monodon
AAGGGAGTGATGGAGAGAGATTTTGAGGTGGAGGGAGAGGGAGAGAGTGATGGAGAGAGATTTTGAGGTGGAGGGAGAGGGAGAGGGAGAGGAAGGGAGTGATGGAGAGAGATTTTGAGGTGGAGGGAGAGGGAGAGGAAGGGAGTGATGGAGAGAGATTTTGAGGTGGGAGAGGGAGAGGAAGGGAGTGATGGAGAGAGATTTTGAGGTGGAGGGAGAGGGAGAGGGAGAGGAAGGGAGTGATGGAGAGAGAGAAAGTCCCAGGCTTTAAAGAGCCATTTGACAGCTTGACGGAGCGGGCGCCGGTGACGAGGCCTCGACGGCGCTCAGCGGATCGCCGATTTGCAGCGGAACAGGGGGTGGTGGGGGGGGGGGCGTTTCTCTCTTTGATTCTCTCTTTGTTTTTCTTGTTTCTTGTGTTTTCGTTCTTTGGTTGTTGATTCTTGTATTCAGTTTGATGTTTTTTTTTTTTTTTCTGTATGTCTTTTTT
>NC_051413.1:1873123-1873232 GCF_015228065.2 Penaeus monodon
TCCTTCCGTAGTGATGACGTCATCAGTAGACTTAATGGCGATTGGTCGTTGAGTGTTGCCCTCCAGGTGTCCGTGTATTTCCATGACTGATGGGTCCTTTTTGAAAAAC
>NC_051413.1:1873277-1873352 GCF_015228065.2 Penaeus monodon
ATAAGCAATTTTTTGTATCAAGTATTAATTAAATTTCATTCTTTGTATAGATGGGTAGGATGGTTGTATGGAGTA
>NC_051413.1:1873393-1873612 GCF_015228065.2 Penaeus monodon
ACGAAAATTATGTATGATTATAATGTATCGTTCGGTTACATAGCATAATGAGAGAAAATTTATGCATAATTCGTTACTGTTTCATGTATGATACAAAATTTATTATTTATTAAGTGAAAATTTATAAAGAATAGTCAAGTATGACGGCTAATTAGGAAGAGAAAGTTTTTGGATTTTTAAAACTAAAGAATACGTTGGTGGGGGGGTTTGGGGGGTAAT
>NC_051413.1:1874409-1874769 GCF_015228065.2 Penaeus monodon
ACAGCCCCGAGGGACGTAAGATCGAAGACCTCAGAACCGAACTACTTCTGTGAACCTTCTTGAGACACTTTCACCCTCACTTACGGATGTGCGTCGCTAGGCCTATGGAAAGATAAGGAATTCGTATATAGTAAGAAAGAAAAAAAAGGATGTAAGTGGAGCGTGATTTGTGTCTGTCTGCTTCTGTTGATGGCTTGATTGTCGAGGCTTGATTAGGTGTCTTGATTGTGGATTAGATTTGTTTTTGTTTGTTTTGATTGATTTTTTCTGTTTTGGTATTCATTTTATTCATGATTTTTGGTTATTATTTCAGGGGGAGGGGGTGGTAAGGGGTAGTTAGGGGTGGTTAAATGTGCTTTT
>NC_051413.1:1875010-1875088 GCF_015228065.2 Penaeus monodon
GCATCGCGGCCGTGACGTCATCGCTCCTCTGGGCCGGGCGGCTCGAGGCTCCTTCGGGGTGCCCGGCGCGCCCGCGGG
>NC_051413.1:1876282-1876408 GCF_015228065.2 Penaeus monodon
AACATACTCCCCCATACCCCCCCCCCCGGATCCGACACAGTTGCCGACTTCTACGCGCGATGTTGCGAGATGAAAATTCCTTCGTCATGATAAGGATCTCGAGAGAGTTTGCCTCGGGGCGCTTTG
>NC_051413.1:1876841-1876949 GCF_015228065.2 Penaeus monodon
AACCCTACATATGTGTTGTAGATTCACATTATCACATCATCTCTCTTTCCTTATGTTCATACTAGTTGTATATTATTGTATATTTACCTGCGTTTATTTCATCTGTTG
>NC_051413.1:1877731-1877883 GCF_015228065.2 Penaeus monodon
CCACCTCCTCCCCCACCCCCACCACCGGGCAAGACTCACATCCCCCCCCCGTCGACGCCCCTCCCTCCCCCCTCCCCCCAACTCGCAGCCTCGGGGCACCACACCTTGCCTCCAACATCCGGGCACTGACGGGTTTAGAGTTTACTGTCGTG
>NC_051413.1:1878775-1879099 GCF_015228065.2 Penaeus monodon
TCTCCATTTTAATCATAAATTCACGATAAAAAGACAAACAAACTCACATTCGCTTTATAAATCAATTTTGAAATATATTCAAATTGAGACATCGTTGAGTCGAAAGTGACGCGAAGGGCCTGTAATTACGGCAATAATGATATGATAATTAAAGTAAAGGCTTAAGCAACGCTCTAACAACAACACCTTCGCTAACCCCTTCATCGTAATAAAATAATGAATGCCTTAAATTGAGTAACGGAGAGCAATTACGGTGAGAAATTAAAAAAAAGAAAGTGGTGTGAATTATATTTAAGTTACCGCTGGTCATCAGTTACGAATTAT
>NC_051413.1:1879462-1879581 GCF_015228065.2 Penaeus monodon
TAATGAAACCCCCATCTCAGGAGGCTTCATAAGCTTCCTCTCTGAATATCGAAGGTTTCCAGAAATGACGGTCCTTAGGCCATAAAGTTATTTTTTTAAAAGTTATTATTGTACTAAAG
>NC_051413.1:1879604-1879707 GCF_015228065.2 Penaeus monodon
AATCCTCTGGGGTGTAATTATGATAATGCTAATTAAGATGGGCCGTAATTAAAGGGAGTGGGCGTGTTTAATAAGCTGTATGGTGTTATGTGTGGCAAGTAAC
>NC_051413.1:1880384-1880478 GCF_015228065.2 Penaeus monodon
TGTTTTCCTCTCCTTCTCTCCTTTTTTTTTCTTTCATATTCAGTCACGAATTTCTTTCCCAAACGTCTTGACGGAAAAATCGATGAGTGACGTT
>NC_051413.1:1881960-1882092 GCF_015228065.2 Penaeus monodon
GACAACCAAGAAACACAAACAGAAGAGGCAGAAGCAGAGGCAGAAATCCGTGCCCCTCCTGCACCGCCCTTGCGTCCGAGGCGGAGCCGGTAGCCGGGGGGGGGGGGTGAAAGTGCTGCGTGATTTGTGCGT
>NC_051413.1:1882396-1883092 GCF_015228065.2 Penaeus monodon
AAATAGATGGATAAATGGATAGGTGGGGGGGGGGGGTGAACAGAGCAGACAAGTAAGACCAAAATAAACAGTCGTTATTTACTCACTACTGTACGAGGTGGTTTTAAGGAGGTGTAGAGGACGGAAGAGAAACTGGGGAATAGGGAGAAACACAACGAAAAAAAGGCAGATAAAGTTTGATAAAGAATGGTGACAGAGGGAATTCGGATAGATAAGGATGACATTGCGAGAAAGAAAGAAAATTGATGTAGATTTAGTAAAGAGGAATAGAGAAGAAAATGGGGGATTATTATTATTGTTTTTCACTATTCTTCATTCGGCAACGTCCTCACCCGCGGTCAGTCTGCCTCGTGGTCGGAAGGAGGAAGAAGAGAAAGGCGAAAAGGATGAAAATTAGGTGGGGAGGAGGGGGGAGGAGGAGGAGAAAGGGGGAAGAGGGGGGAGAAAGGGGGAGGAGGGTTAAGAGGGGGGGGGGAGAAAGGGGGAGGAGGGAGAGGAGGGGTAAAGGGTTAAGAGGTGGGGGGAGGAGAAAGGGGGAAGAGGAGGAAAGGGAAAGGGGTTAAGAGGGGGCAAGGAGGAAAGGGGTTAAGAGGGGGCGGGGAAAGCGAAGGAGGCTTTAGCAGTCTCGTAGATAAGGATTGTAAAAGATAAGCAACATATTTCTACAACTTTCATTCTCACGACGACGCCACAGAC
>NC_051413.1:1883340-1884009 GCF_015228065.2 Penaeus monodon
AATGATAATAAATAAACGAATAATAGGCCGAGGTCGTTTAACGAGGCAGTTCGATGGTTTCGCATTCCGGATGGCTTGTTCGGTCGTTAAAAGGCGGTAAATACGAAGGAACAAAATACAGGCGTCAAGTGGGTGGTAGAAAAAAAGTGAAAATGTGGGGGATGGAAAGGAGGAGATAGATAAAAGGAGGGATGGAAAGGAGGAGATAGATAAAAGGAGGGATGGAAAGGAGGAGATAGAAGGAGGGATGGAAAGGAGGAGATAGAAGGAGGGATGGAAAGGAGGAGATAGATAAAAGGAGGGATGGAAAGGAGGAGATAGAAGGAGGGATGGAAAGGAGGAGATAGAAGGAGGGATGGAAAGGAGGAGATAGAAGGAGGGAGAGATGAAAAGGAGGAGAGGGAAATAGAAAGAAAAGGGAAAGATGGAAAGGAGGGGAGGGGGAGGGGAGGGGGAGAGAAGGAAGAGGAAGATAGAAAAAGAGGAAGAAATGGAAATAAAGGAAGGGGAGGGACAGGGAAAAAAGGGAGATGGAAAGAAGGAAAAAGAGAAGGAGAGGGACGTAAAGAAACGATTTCAGTGAATTGGTTGAATCTATCTATTTATTAGGATTTTTTTTTCTTTTTTTTAGACAGTGGGTTGCGTTTAATTAGTAGAAAGACGTGACTT
>NC_051413.1:1884351-1884419 GCF_015228065.2 Penaeus monodon
TCAGCTCACTCTCTCTTCCTACAGTCTGGAAAACTAGTCGATAAAAAAAACCTGTTTATAGTTATTAC
>NC_051413.1:1884466-1884560 GCF_015228065.2 Penaeus monodon
ACCATGACTGTCTGCGAGGACTATTTTTAGAGGAGGTTCTTCAGGCAAGGAAGAAGGAAGGAAAGAGTGTAAATGGGGGTATGTTTTTCTTTTT
>NC_051413.1:1885125-1885320 GCF_015228065.2 Penaeus monodon
TTCTGCTTTCTGGAACGTTACGACACAAAGGTCATTCAGAAGAACAATGGCACTGAAAGCTGAGTGTCATCAAAGTGCCATGAAGTGAGCGCTGCTTCAGCTCGCGTTTTCACTAATTCAAAACACAAAGGGAAAAGAATCTGAAAGAATGTTGATTTTTCTTTCTTTTTTTTGCTGTGAAGTAAAGTATTCCTG
>NC_051413.1:1885931-1886042 GCF_015228065.2 Penaeus monodon
TCGTCAAATTTCCTTCGAGATTGTTCTCTGCATCTCAATCCAATCGGTTAACCTTGCAATAAAGATCTGTTGATGATTGCATGACCTTCGTGTGCTCATGACCGTGTTGTG
>NC_051413.1:1886400-1886774 GCF_015228065.2 Penaeus monodon
TTTTCTGCGCGCGCGCGTGTGCGTGCGCTTAAGTTTCCAAGTGTGTCCGTCTCGCTTTCCCTCTCACGTTTTTAGTAGAAGCAAAATACCCCCAAGAACTTCAAATTATATTGATTAATTGCATGCAATGTACGCCAGGTGCTTCTACAATTGCTTGCATCGAGTTCAAGCACCTGGATCCCCGTCTCGAAAATTCCACGCAATCCACCTCGTTCCACTGTTCCACCGTTTTATTGTTCCACTTCACTATGCACTGCTGTTCCATATTTCACTGTATTTCTGTTCTGCTATTTCACTGTTCCACGTTCTGCTTTTGCGTTGTACTATTCCACTGTTCTACTGTTCCCCTGTTCTGCAGTTTCACGTTCCGGCGT
>NC_051413.1:1887108-1887394 GCF_015228065.2 Penaeus monodon
ATTTCTCTTTCTCTTCCCCCATCCCTCTTCTTTTCCTCCATTCCTTTCCTCTTCCTCCTTTCCTCTTCGCCTTCCTATCGCCGACCTTAATCTCCTTCGGATATTTTCGAATTTTATTTCGAAATTTTCACCCTCGCTTTTCCCGCCGTTTTTGCATCGCATGGGTGATTTTAACCCGTATTTCGCATGGAGTGATTAGGCGTTTTTTTCGTTATTTTTTCACGTTATTATGAGACGTTTTTTTTATAGTGTTATTTTGTTTCATTTCGAGTGATGGTCGATATCG
>NC_051413.1:1887465-1888099 GCF_015228065.2 Penaeus monodon
CTAAAAATTGCTTGTGTATGTATTCTTGTTGAAATAGTTCACATGATTTCTATTTTATGTATATTATTTGGGTGATTCGATACTTTTATTTTTTGTGCTATATATTTTTTTTCGTTTCATTTCAGGTACGCGTGTGATAATTACTTAGAGCGGCGTTGAAGTCTCCGAATATATGAAAGGAAGCATATCGTAAATATTCATTAATTTTAATTTTGATAAGTTTACCCTTTATTGTGTTTTATCACTTATTTTGCAAGGCTATGTTGTGTGTTTTTTTTATAATATCAAAGAAAAAAGCAAGAAAATTAAATCTTTGGAATTGAGTTCGTTGAAAATGTGACGTAATGATAGAGTAATGACGTCACTGAATTTTCATTATTGATGTTTTATTGAAAGGAATCAATTTTCATATTAGTTGTTGCTGTTATATTTGTAAATTATCTTTTTTGGACTGAGATTGCTGGTAAATCTTAAACTTTCTATAAAAGTTAATGTTATTGTATATAATTCAAACGTCGTATCTTCAAAATGAATGAAATTGCTTTTAAAGTGGGCGTAATTTGAATAATTTTAGTGTGCATATATGTAGCAGGAAGTAAATAACTGTTTTTGTTTGATAATAAATTGACGTTTT
>NC_051413.1:1888183-1888283 GCF_015228065.2 Penaeus monodon
TCGAAAAGCATGCATGTCTGTTGCAACGCACGAAATCATGTTGAAGATGAGACACATTTATTACTTTAGGGAGAAAGGAATCGCTAATTTTAGAATCACA
>NC_051413.1:1888309-1888376 GCF_015228065.2 Penaeus monodon
CTCGGGGGTGGTAAACATGACAATAGAAAACGAAGTTGCGTCAGACTCTCGTTTTCTATTTACTTAT
>NC_051413.1:1888770-1888946 GCF_015228065.2 Penaeus monodon
TCGCACTTTTTTCACATGGAAGTGAAACGCGAGATTTCACCGTCTCGCCGATCATGCTCATTCTTATGGTATTGAATTATAAACCTCTCTATTTGTGCTTCGTAACGCTCTGTCTTCTTATTTCTCTCCCGGAACCTTTTTTTTCGAAGAATATATTTCGTTTGAATGAATGTTGA
>NC_051413.1:1889112-1889461 GCF_015228065.2 Penaeus monodon
ATGGTGTTTTGTTTCTTCTGTTTCGCAATAGGAATACGTAGAAAAAATGGGAAGAGAGAAGCAGACTTAGATTTTTTTTTTACCTTAAAAAAAAAAAAAATTCTCAGAATGCTCCCGATTTCTTTATTTTTTTCATTTATCGCCATTAATTTTTTTCTCTCTTTTGATTTTCTGTTTTTATCGTTTTTTTTTTTATTATGGTTGTGATTTTATATCGCTTGCTTGCGTCTTTTCCACTTCTTCATTCCTCGTTTCCAATTTTACGTTATTATTTATTTTCTTCAGTTCCACTTATTTTCATCTCCGCCAATTCCAGTTCGTTCCCACGCCACTGATTCCAGTTACTTTC
>NC_051413.1:1889490-1889836 GCF_015228065.2 Penaeus monodon
AGTCCTTTTCGTATAACTAATTCCAGTTCTTTTCCTACACCGCCGATTCCTGTACTGTTCCTTGCCACTAATTCCAGTTCTCATTCCCATTTCTCTCGGCCAATTCCGAATCCTTTTTCTACAATTTATTCCAATTCCTTTCCTACAACGCCGATTCCAGTGTCATTTCTTGCCACCAATTCCAGTTCTCATTCCCATTTCTCTCGGCCAATTCCGAATCCTTTTTCTACAACGCCGATTCCAGTGTCATTTCTTGTCATCAGTTCCAATTCCAGTTTCCCCGATATTGATTCCAGTTCTCTTCCTATCCAACAATTCCCTTTTCCTTTTCACAAGTTGTCTCACC
>NC_051413.1:1890046-1890308 GCF_015228065.2 Penaeus monodon
TATATATATATACACACATAAGCGTCATCGAGACACCATAATCTTCCGAAATTTGAAATAGGGAAACAATTACTCGGAAGATGTCACTTTATCACACTGTAATTGGCAGTTTCCGGGTAAGAAATTCCCCCGATCATTTCCGTGGCTTATTGGGGCGTCGGGAGGAGGGGGGGAAGGGGGTGGGGGAGTGTAAGTGTGGGGGAGTGGGGGTAAGGGGGGTTGGTGTGGGGAGGAGTGAGGTAAGTGTTGGAAGGGTAAGTTT
>NC_051413.1:1890395-1891080 GCF_015228065.2 Penaeus monodon
TTGTACTTACGCGACTCTCTGCACTTGGATGGGCGTTTTAGCCAAACCTAATACTCGCTCTGCGTTTTAGTAAAGGTTCGATATCAAGCATATATGAGTATCCATAGTAATGAAGTATTTTCCATTTTTCTTCGTAAAATTATCAAAATATAAAAAATTATTTAAAAAAATGAAAAAAATATAAAAAAAATTATCCAAATATTAACATAAAAATACGTTTTACTTCACCAGATTATCTTATCGATCGCAGATAACTCCGACTGACATATAAATCGTATCTCAGATTATCCAGAACTTAACTTTGAAGTTTTGTTAACATAATCATATCGCTTTTGCCGAGGGTATTTTAATTCAGAGACGTTTGATTTACATTTCCATTGTATTTCATGATAGTAATTGAAGCCAGGGTGTTGAGATTAATGCATCCGGCAATTAAAGTTTTATAAGGAAGTCTTCTACCTATTAATTATAACTGATATATTTCTTATTGTTTTGCCCTTGGGAATGTACGCCATTATCGGCAGCTTTAGACGTAAAAAAAAAAAATGAAAGTCATTGTTGTTTTCATTTTGTCGATGCAAGGATGATGAATATGGCGTAAGTGTCCCTTAAGGAAGGATATTGCAGTGATATTGCAGTGATATTGATTTGTTTTAGGCTCGTTGTTGTATCTGAAGTGTATGCT
>NC_051413.1:1891106-1891385 GCF_015228065.2 Penaeus monodon
TCGATATACAGGAGGATATCAAGAGGATTGTGGGTTTTTTATTCGTTTATAGATTTTTCGTTTTTTTTTCGATATTCAAAATTGTTCTCAAGAGTGATTCCAGAAAGATCTAAGCAACAAGAAGGTTTGCGAAGAGACAGTCATTTGTGATGATTATTAAAAGCGAAAGCAACGCGTCGCGCGGGTGATTCTTCCGCCATTTCGGTCGTGTGAAGATGGGTTCGAATTCCCCATTATCGGGATGAGATCGTATTTATAGTGTATCTTTGTCGCTCTTTT
>NC_051413.1:1891441-1891563 GCF_015228065.2 Penaeus monodon
TAATTTCTTTAAAAGCGTTTTCAATAAGTTTCCAATCGTCTATTGTTCTGGTGACCAATAGATGGCGCGCGTGATCTTTCTCTTGGGGAATATAATCAAGTCTTTAATTGCAGGATTCGATA
>NC_051413.1:1891913-1891988 GCF_015228065.2 Penaeus monodon
TTTTAAGTAAATGAAAGGAAATTGAAAATAGATCGTTACGTTTCCTCTCATTCTTCTCATCTATTGTGCTTCAGG
>NC_051413.1:1892170-1892464 GCF_015228065.2 Penaeus monodon
GCACGGGTTAACCTTGGCCAATTATTGCTGTGTCGATATGGGCGATTATCCTTTAATTTCTGTGGTCTCTGTTACCCTTACGGACGCCTTATGGTCTGTGAGAGCCAACCCCTTTTCCCACGTTTTGGTAATTAATCTAGCGCTGTCTAATTAACTCTGTTCTCACTCCCTCTCTGTCTGTCAGTCTGTCCCTGTCTGTCTATTCATTCTCTCTCTGGCTGTCTGGCTGGCTATTCTCTCTCTCTTTTTTTCTCTATTTTATTTTCTTTTTGTCTTTTTGTCTTTTTCTCCTTT
>NC_051413.1:1892767-1892884 GCF_015228065.2 Penaeus monodon
AAGGCAAAGCGAGGCAGACTGACATTTCCACTCCGCTCGCCTCGCCCCTCGCTTGGGTCTCAACCCCTGGCTAACCACCGGACCACGATTTTTGCATTCGCTCTTCCCCCCCTCCCC
>NC_051413.1:1893437-1893678 GCF_015228065.2 Penaeus monodon
TCGCCCCGTTCCTCCCCTCTCTTCGTCGAGGTGAAAGGCGACCGCGGAAGCAGGTGTTCTCGGACACTGCCGCCGGAAGCCATAGCTTTGAGGGGGAGCTTGGAGGGCGGGCTTGGAGGGCGAGCTTGGAGGGCGGGCTTGGAGGGCGGGCTTGGAGGGCGGGCTTGGAGGGCGAGCTTGGAGGGCGGGCTTGTCTCTGATTCGGGTCTTAAGAGCACGAACGAACGGATACGCGCACATG
>NC_051413.1:1893870-1894094 GCF_015228065.2 Penaeus monodon
AAGTGATGGATAAATAGATGAATGGAGAGACTGAGATAGATAGACATAATTAGAAGATATAAATAAGACAGATGAGAGAAGAAGCAGATGAATACGTGATTAGGTAAATGGATAAAATATCGCAAAGTTATTCTCAAATGAAACGTTGCTCATCTCCAAGCCGCGAATAAGACCACGCCCCCTTTCTGACGAGGGACACGCCCATCCGGAGCTAAGTACGTTGC
>NC_051413.1:1894200-1894340 GCF_015228065.2 Penaeus monodon
GGGGGGGTAATTTTCGCATTTGGCTAATTTAATCTTCGTTAATTTTCCTCGAGATTCCTGAGCGGGACGTAGTTTTATTCTTGTTTATTTTATTTCTTCTTCCCTTTTCTTTTTTCCCTTATCCCCCCCCCCCCAGACAC
>NC_051413.1:1894584-1894697 GCF_015228065.2 Penaeus monodon
CGGTCCCTGGCTCGATTTCTCTTAATTTTCCCTCTGTGATAATTATAAGGTTTGTCTGTATTGACGTATGCAAAAAGGGATGGATCATATTATATTCACTTGGTGATTTTGTG
>NC_051413.1:1895477-1895551 GCF_015228065.2 Penaeus monodon
TTTTGATGACCTTGTCTTTGACGGGTCGCGCGGAGATGCAGATTCCTTTCGGCAACAGATGGCGCTGTCTTTCT
>NC_051413.1:1895653-1896405 GCF_015228065.2 Penaeus monodon
GCTGAGGTTGCTCCCTGGAGGCGGCCGCTCGGCAGAGGAGGCGCTGTGGCAGAGGTGAGCAGGGTTGTGGTGGTGGAGGGAAGGTGGGGGGTAGGGGGTAGGGGAGGGGGGTTGTGGTAGGAAGGAAGGTGGGGGGAGGTTGTGATAGGAAGGTGTGGTGGGGGGGAGGTTGTGGTGGAAGGAAGGTGGGGGGGGGAGGTTGTGATAGGAAGGTGTGGTGGGGGGGAGGTTGTTGTGGAAGGAAGGTGGGGGGGGGAGGTTGTGGTAGGAAGGTGTGTGGGGTGTGGTGGGTAGGGGGTAGGGTGTAGGGGTTGCGTTGGCTGGGAGTGGGGGTTGTGGTAGGAAGGTGTGAGGTTGTGTCGAGGCTGTGGAGTTGTGGGGAGAAGGTTATGGGGTTGTGTGGTTGTGGTAATGTGGGTGTGGGGTGTGGGGGGTGGGGTGCGTTGGGGAGTGGGAATTGTGGTAGAAGGGTGCGGAGTTGTGGTAGGAAGATGCGGGGCTCTCTACCACAACCTCACAGCTTTCTACCACAGCGCCTGGTAGATTTTTTTTATGGGGGAGGGGGGGGGGGAGGTTGTGATCGAGGCTATGGTAGAGGTGACGTCTTGTTGTAGAAGTAGAGTTGTGGTAGAGTTGAGGTTGTGGTAGATGAACAGGTGATGAAAGGCCGAGCTGTGTTTCCGCGTCTCCCTCTTGTGTCGTAGATATAGTTGCACATATTGCGATTGCAATGATTGTGCATAAATAGCTTG
>NC_051413.1:1896664-1896929 GCF_015228065.2 Penaeus monodon
AATCATTATATGGTGAAGTGATAACAGTGTTTTCGTCAAAGAACAGTTTATGGCGGAGAATGATAACTTCTTTTTCGGTTGCAAATATCTTCCTGTATGTGTTTATACGGAAGGGTCTGGTTACAGCTGTAGTGTTTTGAGCTGTGATTACGGTGCCATTGCTGTAGCGATTGTAGTAATGAATTTTAAATAACAGTAACAGTAGTAGTATTTGTGACGGGCGCGGTAGTCAAGTGAGGGATATATATGTGTGTGTGATGTACAA
>NC_051413.1:1897082-1897338 GCF_015228065.2 Penaeus monodon
ACGTTATATAATCATTAAAAAAACTCTCTCTTGCTTTACCCACCCTCTCTTCACTACAGAAATACACATGCGTTCAAAATACCCCCCTCCCCCCAAAAAAAATAATACGTAAAGGAACCAAAAAACAGATAAAAGATATAAAGAGATAAGATCGTAAAAGTCACTCGTATGCGCAGGATTTTCCCAGCGTTTTAAGCGGCAAGTTGATGTTGCTTTTTCAACATTTACGAGACATTTTGGATTACGACATCGGAGA
>NC_051413.1:1897368-1897740 GCF_015228065.2 Penaeus monodon
TTTAATTAATCTCGCGTAATTGTATTAAAAAAAACTGGATTTAATTCTCTTGATAGGATAGAAATTTGAATAAAAAAAAAAGGGAAGAGTGAGTTGGTAAAGACTTGATTCTCTCGCCCAGTTATAGAAACAGGATTTGATTCTTTTGTCATTTATAAAGAAGAAAAAAACAGGGATAGGAATTAAATTAAGAACAGGAAGGGACGAGTGGGCTTCTTCTTGCGCTTGGATTCTTTGCTTGCGGCAGGCGAGGTCAAGGCTGTGACGTCACGTGACCTCTCGGCTTCAGACGCCCCGCCCTTCACGGAGATGGCGGCGCCTTGGTAATTGGTGGACACGGGGGGGGGGGGGACTTTTCCGATTTAAAATTGC
>NC_051413.1:1897950-1898184 GCF_015228065.2 Penaeus monodon
GATCAATGTACGAGTTTATCCTTCCTTCACGCAGCAAAGGAAATCCTCTAGAAATTATATATTTACAAACTCGTCTCACTTCTCACCCCCGACGCTTTTTTCTTCCCCCCTTTATTATCCTAATCATCTTCTTCCTTGTCCTTTCCTTTGTTCGTTTTTTCTTTTCTTTATTCTCATATTCCTTCTTTTATTCCATCCTTCTTCTCCTTTGACTCCTTTTCCCTCGCCAGCCCT
>NC_051413.1:1898453-1898952 GCF_015228065.2 Penaeus monodon
TTCTTTCTTTCTTTCTTCTATTTCTTTCTCTAGTGCTACTCTTCTTTCTCTTCCCTCTTTCCCTCCTTCCCTCCTTCCCTCCTTCTCTCTTCCAGTTGCTTCCCTTCCCTCCTTCCCTCCTTCCCCCGTTCTCTGTTCCAGTTCCTTCCCTTCCCTCTTTCCCTCCTTCCCTCCTTCCCTCCTTCTCTCTTCCAGTTGCTTCCTTTCCCACCCTTTAATCCGCCCCCTCCCCCCTCTGACCAGGTAACGTGACCAATATTAGTTTTCTTTCGTGAAAAAATTCCTATTTTGAGATAAAATCGCGCCCTCTGACAAGACACAAAGACGCAAAAAAAAAAGATCGTTTGATAAAACGAAACAAAACAAATAAACAGCAAAAAAAGTGGACTGAAAAAAAGACAAAAACAAACATGTGAAGGAAAAAAAACATGTCTAAGAAAGGAGAATAAAAAACTTTAGATTTTGCGTGTAATGTATCTTAAGGATTCTTGTGCAGAGT
>NC_051413.1:1899031-1899138 GCF_015228065.2 Penaeus monodon
TGTCGTGGAATTGTCTATGGGTTGCGTCTGTTTTGTGATCGTTCAGGAAGTCCTCGGAAAACCTTATGTGTGTAAATCGAGTGTGGTGTGGGTGGGTTGGGTTGACA
>NC_051413.1:1899665-1899911 GCF_015228065.2 Penaeus monodon
TCATCGGCCCAGCCTCCCGGTGCGGCCGAAACATCGAGGAGGAAGTCGTAAAGGTGTAATTTTCCCCCTGGTCTGAAGCCGGCCTGCTGCGTCACAGCCTCCGTCGACCTTGGCAGAGATCATCAGCTGATATCCAGGAGCTTTTCTGGATCTCCTGATGGAGTGGTGTCCGTTCGGCTCGCTCGCTCGCTTTAAGTGGGGCAAAGGCGCGTTTTTTGTGTGTGTTTTGTTGGTGTTTGGTTAGAA
>NC_051413.1:1899946-1900208 GCF_015228065.2 Penaeus monodon
TAAATTTGTGTATTGTTGGTGTTGCAGAAAAGGGGGAAAGGTAGGAAAAAGGGGGATTGTTGGGTATTGTTGATTAAAATTGGGGGGTATGTTTGTGTATATTTAAAACTGGGGTTTAAAGGGGGGGGGGGGGGTAGTAGGATTTTTTTAAATGCATGTTTTAATAAGGATTGGATATGAAGGATATGAAGAAAATAATTTGGATTTGTATGGGCTGAGTGAGTGTTGGGAATTAGAATGACGATATTTTTTTGGATACAGT
>NC_051413.1:1900354-1900742 GCF_015228065.2 Penaeus monodon
CTTTTATTTTATTTTTTTCATTTTGAATAACGATATTTTGGAAGGAAGTTATCGATTCGCGAATGAGGTTCTCAGAAAAGCGTCCGTTTGTCAGAGATTATGGCAGCCTTTAGAGCATGAGTTGTCATTACATAAATCTTTGTTTTTTTTTCCCCCAAGGGAATATCAGGAAGCCATGTGGTCAAAACACATGGAAATTGCAGACCATATTTTGCAGAAGTGCGCGCCATATTTGGAGGTTCGTGGAGTGTGTGTGAGTCGTTTCGAAATCTTATATTTTTATATAGATGTTGTAAGTGTTTTTTTTATATGTTTACATAAGAAGTTCTCCACCTTGCCATATTTTGTTATTTTTTATCAACGTAAGGACTTGTGGGTGTAAGAGGAA
>NC_051413.1:1901006-1901089 GCF_015228065.2 Penaeus monodon
CCGTTTTGGCGGGAAATGGGTGTTTCGCAAACCCAAAATTATCGAGCTTCTTTCAGACGTTTTATTACGATTATTCTGGATGG
>NC_051413.1:1901315-1901630 GCF_015228065.2 Penaeus monodon
TACTTTCGGGAAAAAACATTGGCAATAAACCCAAATGTAAAAACGCTGACCGAGTAATTGTAAAGTCACCCATTAATCTGAATATTAGTGTAACGGGAGAAAAGAATACGCTGATGTTACTTTTCTATTACGATTTCATGCAGAATGATAGAGCATTTTATATGATTTTTTTTCCAGATCACGTTTTCCTTCGTAATCAGAGAGGACGGCTAAAATTAGGGCGTTTTATTTTGTTTGTTTTATTTGTTTACTTAGTATTATTTTTAAGATCTTGTTTTCCTTCCTAATCAAACAGAATGGCTGAAATTAGGTCAT
>NC_051413.1:1901693-1901970 GCF_015228065.2 Penaeus monodon
CAGATACAGATACATTATTTTTTCTTTCTTTCTTTTATGATGATGTTTCCCTTCGTAATGAAACAGAACGGCTAAAATGAAGGCGTTTTTTGGCGACCTTGCGTTTTCGTTCGCCGGCCAGGGGGTCCACGAGACGCTGGCGTTCAGTCTGGCCTTGGGAGCCCCAGCGGGAGGTGAACGGCATTTTTCTTTCTTTTCGTTTCGATTATTTGTTGTGCTCGTGTTTATTCGTTTGTCTTGAGTTTTGGGAAAAGGGTAGAGGGGGAGGGGGGTTGTC
>NC_051413.1:1902194-1902364 GCF_015228065.2 Penaeus monodon
CCCTCTTCCTCCTTTTTCCCTCTGCTCCTTTTCTGCCTGTCTCCTCCCTCGCGCTGACGTAGGCTATCAATGACTCGCCCAGTTGAGCAGAATAATGGCGGTTTATTCTTAGTCTGTAAAGCCTCCGGTGTTTTTTTTTTTTATTGTTGGGTTAACCTTCTCGGATTCGG
>NC_051413.1:1902699-1902907 GCF_015228065.2 Penaeus monodon
GCATTTACACTCAGATATTATTCATTCTTTTCAAGGTCATGCTGTCATCCTGTAATTTCCTGTGTTATGTTTCTAATCCTGATCATTAGTTTTTCTTTATTTTATTGTTTTGGTGATCTAGTTCTTTTTTTTTTACGTTTAATAAAAAAGATGGTTTGATTTTGATGTGTGATTAAAAAATTGTGATTCTTGTAATATAATTTTTTTG
>NC_051413.1:1902989-1903068 GCF_015228065.2 Penaeus monodon
GTTTTACTTCGTTATTTTCTTGTATTGATATATTGATCGTAGTATATGTTGTATGTGCGAGCACTAGTGATGATATTCT
>NC_051413.1:1903458-1904251 GCF_015228065.2 Penaeus monodon
TGACAGCGTTGCCAAGTGCCGGGAATGAAAAAGGGTTGTTCCCCGTGGGTCAGGGACGGAGGTGAGGGAGATGCTAATGATGGTGGGTGGGGGAGGGAGGGTGGGGGAGAAGGTGGGGTGGTGTGAGGGAGGGTGGGTGGGGAAGGTGGGAGAAGGTGAGGTGGGTGGGGGGAGGATTAGGAGAGAGAATGTGTGTGTGTGGGGGGGGGTTGTGGGTGGGAGGGAGTGAGGGATAGGGTGGAAGGGGAAATGAGGGAGAAGGTGGGGGAGGGGAAGTGAGGGAGAAGGTGGGGGAGGGGAAGTGAGGGTGAAAGTGGGAGGGGAAGTGAGGGAGAAGGTGGGGGAGGGGAAGTGAGGGTGAAAGTGGGAGTGGAAGTGAGGAGGAGATGGGGGAGGGGAAGTGAGGGAGAAGGTGGGGGAGGGGAAGTGAGGGTGAAAGTGGGAGGGGAAGTGAGGGAGAAGGTGGGGGAGGGGAAGTGAGGGAGAAGGTGGGGGAGGGGAAGTGAGGGTGAAAGTGGGAGGGGAAGTGAGGGAGGAGATGGGGGAGGGGAAGTGAGGGAGAAGGTGGGGGAGGGGAGAGGATGAGGAAGGGGGAATTGGGGGAGTGTTGGGAGGGGGAGTAGGGGGGGGAGGAAAGGGAAGACGAGCTAGAAGGTCAATGGGAGAAGAAAGAGGGGGGGAGGGGGAGGGGGAATAGAAGTGGGGGGGAAGAGGAAGAGGAGGACGAAAACAGAAGAGAGGTTAGGCGATGATGATGGGGTTAATTGGGTAATGCAAAGGTGAAAATAGAATT
>NC_051413.1:1904598-1904848 GCF_015228065.2 Penaeus monodon
TTCATTTCGTGGAAAATCCTTGAAGACGATCTAAGCTTCCTCTGCAATTTGCAATGTCGTGCCTTGTTGAAGTTGCTAAGGGTGATTCTGGTAAATTCTTGCGTCTTTTTTTATGCTCTGTGACGCTTGATGATTCGTTTTTGCTTTGTCAGACGGAGTCGTTATAATTTTTGTTATTTTGTGATGATATTTTCGTGCATTAGGCGATTATCTTTGAAGCATATTTAAAGCATATTTATTCGCCTTTAGG
>NC_051413.1:1905101-1905218 GCF_015228065.2 Penaeus monodon
TCGAAGCCATTTATGTTCGCGGGCCATTTCCTTTTTCCGTTCTGAGAAGAAAAAAAAAAGTTCGAGGATCACGCTGGCTTCTCTTATTCTGCTTCTCCGCCCTTGGCTAACATCACG
>NC_051413.1:1905637-1905762 GCF_015228065.2 Penaeus monodon
GTCATTACCCCGACGCGGCGAAGCAATACCATCTCTCCTCGCCTGTGATCGTCTCCTGGCCGGAACTCCCCTTCTGGATGCGTGCAAACAGCGGCCGTTTTGTTTACGTCATTCGTGCGCTTGCG
>NC_051413.1:1906202-1906315 GCF_015228065.2 Penaeus monodon
CGAACGAGCGAGAACGTAACGATGACGCAACTCCAACGAGCATGTTTTGCCGGCTCATTACGAGGGAAAAACACACAAGACCGCCTTCTCCTTTGCACAACACCCGACAGGCA
>NC_051413.1:1906368-1906458 GCF_015228065.2 Penaeus monodon
CGTCGTGTCACGTCCGAATCGCGGAAGAACAAGTGAGGATTTGCAAGAGTTTGACCGCGCTAGGAAAACACGGTGGGGGGGGATATAGAT
>NC_051413.1:1906733-1906846 GCF_015228065.2 Penaeus monodon
TGTCAACCCAACCCACCAACACCACACTCGATTTACCACGAGAAACACGAAATCGAGAATATAAGCAAGAAGTAAAAGTTTCCACGCGGAAAACCCTCGCAGCCCAAAACCAT
>NC_051413.1:1906880-1906995 GCF_015228065.2 Penaeus monodon
ACGCTGACTCCCCGGAACATCACGCCCGGGGAATGAGGGGGCCGCTTGTGTGGGTCTGTTGCGCCTGCGCGGGTTCGCTCCTCTCCGCTCTCCGCATTGGGGGCTTTTGCCTTCG
>NC_051413.1:1907592-1907695 GCF_015228065.2 Penaeus monodon
AAAACGAGAGATACCCAACGTAACTTTCTCAGGAAGCGGATGCAGCAGCCTTATTAGGTTTACAACTCCGAGTAAAAAACATAGGATTTTCGACCTTAAGATC
>NC_051413.1:1907765-1907965 GCF_015228065.2 Penaeus monodon
AACGGCATCCTTCCTGTGACGTTTTTTTCCCCCCTCCTATCTATTTATCTACTTTCTCTCGTTAATTGGCGTCCTTGATTTTGGTGTCATTAGTTGGTTAATGATGATTGTGGGAAGTCTATTGGTTGCAGTGCTAAATGGTGGGATATTTATGCATGTTCAATATGATGTGCATGTTAAAAGATAGGGTAGATAGGTAG
>NC_051413.1:1908313-1908483 GCF_015228065.2 Penaeus monodon
GACAGCGCTTGCAATCTCAATATTGCAAAATGTTAGCCTAGAAATTACCTCTGGCATGCAATAAACGCCAGGTAGTTGTTTTTGCACTTTATGCATCACATGTGTACACAGACGTACACGCATATGTACACTTATGATGTGTACATCGAGTTCATCGTTAGGGGAGAGGT
>NC_051413.1:1908513-1908700 GCF_015228065.2 Penaeus monodon
TCCTGCACGCGTTCGATGTTAAGCGGAGGATTTTACAATTTTCCGGTGTAATTTTTTCATTATCTTATTCGTCTTTTTGTTGTAATTTTTTAAAAATTAGTTTTTTTTTTCCTTATTTTTCTTCTTTATCTTCCTTTTCTTTTTTCTTTTTTTCCTTCGTCTTTTTGGTTTTGTCATCGTTCCGGGT
>NC_051413.1:1909109-1909240 GCF_015228065.2 Penaeus monodon
TTTTTTCTTTTGTCTGAGTTCGATGCCAATTTTGCTTTGACTTTCCCTGCCCTCCCGTCTGCCGCCGCCACCGCTGCCACTAGCACCGCCACTGCTATTGCTATTGCTGCATTTTTAGTGGTTTTATAGGC
>NC_051413.1:1909336-1909445 GCF_015228065.2 Penaeus monodon
AGATGATTTATCGAAATTATTTATTATCGTTATGCTCGTACTGTCATTGTATTTTTTTTTCCCGATGGTTTATCATCATTTATTATCGTTTTGCTTTTACTACAACTGC
>NC_051413.1:1909558-1910184 GCF_015228065.2 Penaeus monodon
GCCGTTATACTACCACTGCGTTATTTAGTTGCTTTATCATTCAGTGTTATTATTATAATGAAGTGCACAGTTAGAACACTTCAGATGCGGAAGTGTTCGATCTGATGTTATTACGTAAGAGAACAATTCCCTTCTCTTGTTCTCCATTCATTCGTTATCGTCGTCTGCTACGCCTCCCATTCGTTTTTATCTTTTCTTGATGGGAAGTGATTGTTTTTTTTTTGTATTAGGTGTGAGGGAATGTTTTCTTTGTGTTTGTTTGTTTCTTGTTTGTGTGTTTGTTGTGTTTCTTGTTTGTGTGTTTGTTGTGTTTCTTGTTTGTGTGTTTGTTGTGTTTCTTGTTTGTGTGTTTGTTGTTTTCTTGTTTGTGTGTTTGTTGTGTTTCTTGTTTGTGTGTTTGTTGTGTTTCTTGTTTGTGTGTTTGTTGTGTTTCTTGTTTGTGTGTTTGTTGTGCTTCTTGTCTGTGTGTTTGTTTTAGGTGTGTTGGTTATGTCAGGTGTATTGTTGTTATGGTTGTTACTGGCATCATCATCTATTATTAGTATTATTGCTGTTCGTTATTTTCTGTTTTTGATATGATGCTTTCATACAGTTTCTTTTTATCATAATGTTTCTTATTACCCCTT
>NC_051413.1:1910217-1910422 GCF_015228065.2 Penaeus monodon
CTCTTATGATGTCGAAAGCACCCAAGTCATTTCCCGGAGTTCATCTTAATCCGATCAAATCGATTTGATTAAAAAACCGATCAAATCGATTATCGATCGGTTTCGAGCTGATGAAAGTGGCAGGTTCGGTCTAATTCGCAAACGACGACGGAATTACCTTTTGAAGTTCCTGAAGTTCCTGCCGCTTTTCTGTCGAGATTTGCTT
>NC_051413.1:1910812-1911230 GCF_015228065.2 Penaeus monodon
CATTATCTTGCATAATATTAACGTGGTTTGCTATGGCTTACTTTACCTTGCCTCGGCTTGCACTGGCTTGGTTGAGCAGCCTTTATCTTAGACAGACGTGCCTTAGGATGCATCGGTTGGTCTTATCTTCACTTTAATTGCATTCAGCTTGCTTTGGCTTGCTTGTATCCTGGCTTGCTATGGCCTGACTTGACTTGCCTTGACTTGCCTTTGACCCCGGAGAGTGCAGGAAGAAAGGTCAAGGGTTAAGTGCCATCTCCGAGTTGGGGTGTTTTTGCATCGCTTGAATAAACAATCAACACGGGCGCGCGGGGAGGGCCATGTACGCACGGCCACACACCTACACGGGCGCACGCACACGCAGGGGGACACGTGGACGGATGCGCGCATTTGGTATACACGGGAGACAAATGTGACG
>NC_051413.1:1911510-1911610 GCF_015228065.2 Penaeus monodon
TGTTATTACTAAACCATCGCCGTTTGTTTGTTTGTTTATACTTTCCTTTCCAACTTTCATTAACTAACTGCCAGGAACATATGTTTCCTATCTCTTTCCG
>NC_051413.1:1911892-1911962 GCF_015228065.2 Penaeus monodon
ACCCGCTTATTAGTTGTTATCTGTTATTTGTCTTCCTCTAAGTTTTGTTCTGCGTTTTTTTATTTTCCCG
>NC_051413.1:1912309-1912455 GCF_015228065.2 Penaeus monodon
GAAGCCCCGACTGGCTGCTCACCTTCACCCCCCCCCCCTACACACACACTAACAATGCAGTGTTGCCAGCCAGACTCAGGGATAAAACCTTGCAATTCAGTGAGACTTGCAATTGCAAATGCATCTTGTGCGGTTTAGAGTGTGTT
>NC_051413.1:1912736-1912976 GCF_015228065.2 Penaeus monodon
CAGCGCACTTTCTCCACAGCAGTCTCAGAAAACGTGATTGTTCAGTTGCCACTTTCGTTATTTCCACGTTGTAAATTATTGCTGTTAAAATCATCAATGAGCGACTGAACTTAACCGCCATCTTCTCTTTTTTTCTCGACAGGTACGATTCGGAGACGAAAGGAGAGAGAAAGGAGAGGAGAAGGAGAGGGGAAGGAAAGAGGAGGGAGCGACCGGCAGCTGGTAAATGGCTGAGAGGTA
>NC_051413.1:1913138-1913313 GCF_015228065.2 Penaeus monodon
TTATGCGCTTGTTTTCTTGCATGTACCTTAATCTCCCCTTACTCTATACTGACTCTACCAGAATGCGCATGTTGGGGGAACTGCAGACGCTAAGTTGAGGAACCATGTTTGGTCGCCCGCACCTTCGCAGCGCTACAGGGAGGTGCTGTGTTATGAATGCCTACAGAGGGTTTCT
>NC_051413.1:1913741-1914480 GCF_015228065.2 Penaeus monodon
ACAAATTTATATACAAAAACTGTGCATGAGGGAATCAGTAGTTTTGCTTGCGTACAGTTGCGGTTAAGTAACGTATTTTTCTTACCTTACTTAAGTCCCTTCTCTTCCTTCGCCTTCTATTTTTATTCTTCGTGTATCTCGTTTCTTTCCTTTAAATCTTTTTTTTTCTCTCTCTAATTCTTCACCCATCTATTTCCCGTTCTTCTCTCTCCTCTCTTTCTCTTCCTCTTCCTCTTTTCCACTTCTCTCCCTTCCTTCTCTTTCCTCTACCCTTTTCTTCTCTCATCCCCCCTCTCCTCTCTCCCATCCCTCTCCTTCTCTCTTTCTCTTCCCTCTCTTTCTCTCTTTCTCCTCCCTATCTCTTTCTCTTTCTCTTACATCTCTTTCTTTCTTTCTCTCTTTCTCTTCCCTATCTTTTCTTCTCTCTCTTCCCCTTTATTTTTCTTCCCTTTTTCCCCATCTATCCACATCATATAACCGTTGCGTTATTTAAAAGCAAAATGATAATAAAAGCGAATAAAAAAAAAAAGTTAAAACAATAGAGGGATTTCAAACGATGAAGATTTATCAATGTGAAGAATTTAATTAAGAAAGTATTCAAAGAGTAAAACGTTTCTTTTGTTAACGAATCGAACTTTTTTTTTTTTAAATAGGCCTTTGTTTTCATCAATGTCATTAACACCTTCGTAAGGTTGATAGGCCTACGAGTGAAGGCGATTTGATACAGTTACTACTGGCG
>NC_051413.1:1915236-1915406 GCF_015228065.2 Penaeus monodon
ATTTTATACCACTCTTATTACAACCATCTCACATTCTGCCTTAAGATAAACACACTCCATTTTTTTCACTCGAAGGCTTGAGCACACCCACTCTCGCTCGTGCTAAAATCTCTTCACCCTTTTTCATCGAATACCCACACGCCTTGTGTGTTAAGAGCCACACTTCTGCG
>NC_051413.1:1915442-1915525 GCF_015228065.2 Penaeus monodon
GATCGCTACACCTACATGCGTGTGTACTTCGTTGTGTGTGTTTATTATGCCTGTGCTTGTGTGCGAAAGGTTCGAGGGGCGGA
>NC_051413.1:1916259-1916441 GCF_015228065.2 Penaeus monodon
CCTGTGGCAAAAACCCAGACGTTCAACCTGTGGTTTCCTGCCTTAGTCCAATAACAAGACGCTGCTTATTAACCCTTTCTCGCGTAGGCCTAAACACCGCGTCGATATCACTGTAGGTCTATATCCAGCATCACCTGTCTCGTTCACCTCCTTGCCGCTCCCTGGATGGGTCTTCTGGGTGG
>NC_051413.1:1916675-1917197 GCF_015228065.2 Penaeus monodon
CGCTTCGAACACCCCCGTGAACGCCCAAGCTATTGTGTATAAACAGAACCTTATATTTCGTGACGAAGACTGAAAAACAAGTAAGCGATTTTTTTCAGCAAGACAGTCATGCCAGGCGAAGGGCGTCATCAGCTCAGTCAATAATAACTTTAAGAGAGGTCAGTAAAAAAGAAAAAAAAAGAATTAAGATAGGATTGGAAAAAAAATTGAGTTCCTTGTAGTTGGGGGAGGAAAAAAAGTTATTAGGTTATTTTTGGGAATGTTTCTGGGGTGGGGGGGGGTAAATTTGGGGGGGTGGGGGGAGGGGGGGGGGAAAGGGGGGGGGGGGAAGGAAAAAAAAGGGAAAAAAGGAAAGGGGAAAAAAAAAAAAGGAAAAGGGGAAAAAAAGGAAAGGGAAAAGAAAGAAGGGGGGGAAAAAAGGGGGAAAGGAAAGAAAAAGAAAAAGGGAAAAAAGGGGGGAAAAAAAAGGAAAAAAGGGGGTGAAAAAAAAAGGGAAAAAAAAAGGGGGGGGGGAAAAAAAAA
>NC_051413.1:1918001-1918157 GCF_015228065.2 Penaeus monodon
AGAAATTTCAAGAGCTTGATCACGTGGCCTCATGGCTCGCTTGTGTTCATCTTAGGATAACAACTTCCGGTCGTTAGAACAGGATAACGATCTGCTTTAACCAAGGGGGGGGGAGGTAGTTCGCTCTTGTGGAAATCTGGTAGAAATTTTTTGGGA
>NC_051413.1:1918177-1918253 GCF_015228065.2 Penaeus monodon
ATGCGTGATAAAAATTAGGACAGAAAACGAATGTCGTTTCGTTTCTTTATTTAGTATTTGTGGTGGTGTCCTTGTC
>NC_051413.1:1918590-1919027 GCF_015228065.2 Penaeus monodon
ACTCGTTGCAGCAGGTCTGACATAAATATGACTCTTGATATATTCGATAACTCGTAAGACTTAAGCAAAAAAAAAGCCTCATCCGCGAAAATATAAGGTAAATGTAGACTTACTTTTTTTTAAAGCCTCCCCTTCCTCTCCGTTTTCTACGATGACCCTGAGAGCCTCTGTCCTTCGATATAAATTTTTGTCCTTGTCCAGTACGCTTTCCCGTTATTTTTTTTATTTTTTATTTTTTTGAATATTTTCTTCGTCTTTTTTGTTTCGTTTTTCCTTTGTTTATTTTCCTTTGATTATTTTTCTTTCCATTTTATTTTTTTCTGAGGTTAAGATTATCATTGTTATACACATGTATTTACGTATATATATAAGGTTCAGTGTCTGACCATTATTAGCATTGGTGTTGTTACGCTTTATCTAAGGTTACTAATATTAGT
>NC_051413.1:1919061-1919259 GCF_015228065.2 Penaeus monodon
AAATCACTGTTTTGTTATTTTTTCTCCATTTTCCAATCTCCTTATCACATTTCGCACCCATTTCTGAGCCGCAGTCGGGAGTGAACGGCCTAGCGTGACCCTGACTCACTCACGGACGGGATGAGTCACCGCGCTCGTGACTCACTTTGACCTCAACCTTTGCGGGGAAAAGTTGTCTTGGGGTTTGCATATTGTATC
>NC_051413.1:1919289-1919556 GCF_015228065.2 Penaeus monodon
TGTTTGAACCCGGGCGACACGAGGGGGGGAGTAAGGAGGCGATGTTAAGCCCCACAAAAGACGGGTGGTATGGCTAGCCAAGCATACAATTTTTAGGGCAATTAATGTTATACAGTGACTGTATTTTTAGAATTACACGACGAATTCCAGTAATTAATTGTGCATGTTAACACAACATAAAGATTCGCTGGTATTAGTTATTTGAATTGCATTAAGTGCATCATAGTCAGTAATTCGCCGTTTTTTACTTTGCAATTTTCAAAAGAG
>NC_051413.1:1920027-1920112 GCF_015228065.2 Penaeus monodon
ACCCCGGAACCGTCTATCGCAGTGATAACAGCCGGTAAGATTTTAACATCAACGAGAAACCAAAAAACCCCCCAAGGGTTTAAAT
>NC_051413.1:1920545-1920673 GCF_015228065.2 Penaeus monodon
ATCATATGGAAAGCTGGTGAGGAGCTGGAGTAGGGCGCTCCTGTGCCTCGGTGATGGCGGCCTGATAAGGGACGCTCGGTGTATTTATGAGGTGTCTCCTTGCGCTGGCGTCCCCCCTTCTACATCTG
>NC_051413.1:1921115-1921292 GCF_015228065.2 Penaeus monodon
TGTTCTTCTTCTGCCACATCCTCCTCTTCCTTCTCAATATTCTTCCACTGTTTCACTCTTTTGCGTCCTTCCCATTCTCCCCTCTTCGCCTCCTCCTCCTCTTCTCCCTCATCCTTCTTTTCACTCTCATCTCCTTTCTTCTCCTCTTCCTATTCCTCTTTCGTTGCTTCCTACTTT
>NC_051413.1:1921778-1921943 GCF_015228065.2 Penaeus monodon
TCAGTCGTGCGCCGGGGCCGTGTCGCGGCGACCGTCGTGGGCGCGGCGAGCGGGCGGTGCCCCTCGTCCCCGCCGCGTCTCCGTAAATATTTATCCGCTTAATGTCGATCATTAATATGCATTTGTCGTCGTGACTCTTGTTTTCGGGGACTTTCGCCTTGTTTA
>NC_051413.1:1921997-1922113 GCF_015228065.2 Penaeus monodon
AGTTTGTTGTTAATTAGGTGGGTAATTAGTTGTCCTGCGTGATCGGGGGTGTTCGGTGCGCTGTGATGGCGACTGCGAGATATTTGTTTTTCTTTCTTTGGGAATTTATTTAGATT
>NC_051413.1:1922334-1922637 GCF_015228065.2 Penaeus monodon
GAGATTGAGAGACTGAGAAACAATCAAACGAGGCGACGACAGCTTCCAATCGCCAATCTCAATAGGCCAGTATCCCCCGATATGACGGGATGCCAAACACGTCCCGAGTGAGGAAGCGGGGAAAGTCTCGGCAGACAGAAACCTCATTAGCATGCAGACCAAATTTCCCTCTCGGTCTGCACTTTCTCTCATGCGACTCTAAGGAGGTTTATACAATGGATGCCAAAATATTGCATCTAAAGGAAGATTAGCAGTGGCAGTTAACGACGCGTCGGTTTGGGGATAACGAGCACTTTAGCATTT
>NC_051413.1:1923040-1923449 GCF_015228065.2 Penaeus monodon
TTCCTTTCCCCCATTTTCTCTCTCTATTTTCCTCTTTCTCCTCCGCGTCCCCCTGTTGCCTAGAAATGCAAGCTGTGCCACTCGGTCGGGGAACAGCTGATCGCTCTCTGGGCCGGTTGGGAGCGAGGGGCTTTTGTTGACTTTCCCTGGGTTGGTTTTAGATATGTTTTGTGTGATTGTTTATGGTTTTATTTTGTCTCATGTGTTGATTGCTTTTTTTATTTGTTTGTATTTTGGTTTAGTGTCGTGTTTTGTTTACTGTTGATAGATATGTATTTGGTTTATTTTATGTGTTTCTGTGTATTTTTCCTCTTTGGTGTTCCATCGGACATGTCTATAATCTTTTTATTTTTATCTATTATTTTCATATGGAGGTAGATTAAGTTACACATACTACAAAAAAAAAATC
>NC_051413.1:1923510-1923786 GCF_015228065.2 Penaeus monodon
AGTGACAAATTTAGAACAAAATACAGTATTATATTTATTTATAAGATATATAGATCTCAATGAAATAACCGTTAAAATATATACACATCGAAGTAATTTAAATATGTTTGATGAAGCGTAAGCTAACAGCAAAACATAAACGCAGGGGGATGTATCAGCCCCACGAACCGGCTCCGCAGTTTGGGTTTATTCATGACCCGAAGCGGCCTTTAAGAACCTGATCCTGTCTTTTGTCTAAATACGATAGGAATTATGGATAGGGGGTTGGTGGGGGGG
>NC_051413.1:1924159-1924745 GCF_015228065.2 Penaeus monodon
CTCAAGGTTAGCTGACGGGCGGCTGAGTGACAGGTGGGGAGGAGACGGAGATGAGGGTCGCTTATTGATGCTGTTTGGGCGGCCCGGCTCCTCCTCGGCCTGACACTCGGGCCCAAGACGCTCTCCAGACCCGCTCGAGGCCCAAGACCTGACACTCGGGCCCAAGACGCTCTCCAGACCCGCTCGAGGCCCAAGACCTGACACTCGGGCCCAAGACCCAGACCCGCTCGAGGCCCAAGACCTGACACTCGGGCCCAAGACCCAGACCCGCTCGAGGCCCAAGACCTGACAATCGGGCCCAAGACCCAGACCCGCTCGAGGCCCAAGACCTGACACTCGGGCCCAAGACCCAGACCCGCTCGAGGCCCAAGACCTGACACTCGGGCCCAAGACCCAGACCCGCTCGAGGCCCAAGACCTGACACTCGGGCCCAAGACCCAGACCCGCTCGAGGCCCAAGACCTGACACTCGGGCCCAAGACCCAGACCCGCTCGAGGCCCAAGACCTGACACTCGGGCCCAAGACCCAGACCCGCTCGAGGCCTTCCGCAGCCCGCGGGCGGAGCGACTCCAAAAACTAGGTGTGG
>NC_051413.1:1925475-1925561 GCF_015228065.2 Penaeus monodon
CATTATTACTACAATTAAGGAAATTTTCTTTAACGTTTCAACACGATTTTCTTTTCTTGATTTTGTGAATAAAGTAGAGAAAAGGA
>NC_051413.1:1925933-1926113 GCF_015228065.2 Penaeus monodon
TCACGTGATCTCTCTTGACCTCCGCGACCTCTCGAGGATTCCCAAAATCTTGAGGTTGAAGGAGATGAACCAAATGTAATAATAGATTCCGCTTTCGTAAACTTGCCTCTCGAGATAACCTTGTGTCGAGTATACTGCATGCGAGGGACGTGGCTGAGTATGCCGGCGAGGGCTCTTGCA
>NC_051413.1:1927274-1927849 GCF_015228065.2 Penaeus monodon
CTGCGCGCACCCGGTATCTGATTAAGCGTCATGCATCATATCAGCCACTAATGCAATCGAGAGTGTTTGGCCGAGAGACGAAAGCGCGACCGGACGCCCTTATTGATTTGTTTCCCGAGTCTATATAAATTACCTGGATTTATCGCCGGCAAATATTTTCATAAAAACTATTAGGGTCGACTCTACCGAAGAGCGTAAAGGGCAAAATGATCCTTATGGCCGCGTTTAAACCACGGCTAATAAAGTTGCACTCCTCAAGGTCATAAGGTAGATATCGCAACCCTGGTTTAGTAAATGAGCTGTGTGTGTTTAGCCTTCCCGCCATGTTGTCTTAAGTCCGGGTTGGGCAATGGAGGAGGCTGATTTCAATTTCAGATCTCTCGCTTCGTATTAATGAGCAAAGCCTAAGGGAAGATTAAGGACGCAAGCGCACGCGCGAATGCTTGCTTGAAGATGGCACGCAGACTGCATTCTGTATGACAGTTCGCTCATAGCCAAGTGACATGACAGAGAGGCAGTGCCAAGCAGCGAAAACAACACGATGTATGAATACCAGATGGCGCACTGGATGATGT
>NC_051413.1:1927947-1928084 GCF_015228065.2 Penaeus monodon
GTGTGTTTGTATGCGTGTGTGTTTAGGAAAATTACGATGAATATGTTTAGACTATCTGTCTTTGTGTGTATGTAATTTGTATGTATGTGTGTATACAAGTATATTTCTCAAGGTGGTTATTTTCTTGGTCCTCTGCC
>NC_051413.1:1928348-1928632 GCF_015228065.2 Penaeus monodon
TTGGCCTGTAATTTCCCGAGGCCGCTTGCACAAGCAGTCTAACGCCCTAGTTGCAGCGGCGCCTGTTATGCGGTCTGTAAACAAATCGGGTAAGGCACCGCGTCAGCTGACCGAAATCATTTGCAATCGCGGTGAAAGGCAGAGAGTCAACTTGGCAAACCGCATGCTTGTTGTTTTTTTTTTTTGCTCTGTTTTTCGTTCGTTTTTTTTTTTTGCGTATTTTTTCTCTCTCGTTTTTTTGTTATTTGATTTCTCTATTATTTTTCTTTTTATTATCTTTCTTG
>NC_051413.1:1929450-1929528 GCF_015228065.2 Penaeus monodon
GACCTTTCCGCAGAATGATGTTAGTCCGACCGCAGACGTGCGTTTAACCTCCAAAACCTCTGGCGAGATATGTAAAGC
>NC_051413.1:1929741-1929943 GCF_015228065.2 Penaeus monodon
CCAAGGAGATCGGACTCCAAAAAATGGTCGTATTTGGAAGAGGTTTGAGAGGCTGCTCGCCTCTTTTCATTTTCATTTATTTATATGTTTATTTTAAATCTCTGGATTTTTTTCTTTTTTATTTTTTTTATTTTTTTTACATATTTTCTGTTTCGTTTCTCTCTTTATGTCCTTTCTCTTTTATTTATTTTTTCTCTTGTAT
>NC_051413.1:1930124-1930251 GCF_015228065.2 Penaeus monodon
ATCATGCAACATGCACGTTGATACACGCTCTAGTTGCACGACAGGAATCACTGCGAGAGGCACATAGCCCAGGCTATTCTCTGCCTCAAAGTCCCTTTCACTCGATTCCTTAAATGATGAAGCTTCA
>NC_051413.1:1930404-1930501 GCF_015228065.2 Penaeus monodon
CTGGAAACTTGCTTTATCGGCGGGTTTGTTTCTGTTGCAAAAGGCCGTGTGTTTTATCCATATACGTGTAGGCATGCCTGAATGTGTATATATAAAT
>NC_051413.1:1930624-1930746 GCF_015228065.2 Penaeus monodon
GATGACTGAATGATCAATGTCGTGTGTAAATTCCGTGATCTATTCTGTTTTTTTCTGATTTTTTAAAAAGAAATATTCTTATCGATTTTTTTGTTCCTTTTTCGAGTCGTGGTTGTGTAAGA
>NC_051413.1:1931017-1931194 GCF_015228065.2 Penaeus monodon
CCGCTCTCGCTCCTCCCCCCTTTATCATTCCACGTATTTTCCTCTCGCCAGCGACCTGTTTGGAGGCAGCCGACCTTCGCGTGGGCGTCCAGTGTCACTCGCAAGAACAATGTACTGTCATGTCGCGGCGGAAATGCCACTGGAGATAAGGTGCTTTTTAAAGAGTACTGTAGGATT
>NC_051413.1:1932094-1932160 GCF_015228065.2 Penaeus monodon
GCGAAATCGTCTTTATCAGCTCTGTCGCTTAGGCTCTTTTGCAACGTGACGGAGTGTGTCAGTCAC
>NC_051413.1:1932663-1932799 GCF_015228065.2 Penaeus monodon
AGATAATTCGAAAAAAAAGGGAGATGAAAAGGAATGGGGGGGGGGAGGGCAAAAACGAGGAAGAAGGGAGAAGAAGTAGAAACAGGAGGAAGGTGAAAGAAGAAATGCAAAAAAAGAGGGAAAAAAATATCGAAGG
>NC_051413.1:1932901-1933005 GCF_015228065.2 Penaeus monodon
GAGAGACATGTCGCCGACCCATAAATTTACGACGATCCAGAAGACGTTAGTAAGAAGCAGCATCCATGTGGGACGGAGAGAGCGGACGGGAGATGCCGCTCTCT
>NC_051413.1:1933730-1933837 GCF_015228065.2 Penaeus monodon
AAAGAAGAGAAGAGAAGAGAAGAGAAGAGAAGAGAAGAGAAGAGAAGAGAAGAGAAGAGAAGAGAAAAGAAAAAAGAGAGTGATTGAGTGGTAGCGAGGTAACAATG
>NC_051413.1:1933856-1934293 GCF_015228065.2 Penaeus monodon
AGGAAGATGAAAAAAAGAGAAAACCCCAATCAGCTGCAGGTTTTAAGTCTCTCCCCCTCTAAGTTGCTCTTCTGCGCCACTAATTGCCGTCTAATTAAGACTTTAAACTCGTTACTCAGTCTTGAATACTTCCTCACATACTTAAACGTCACGTGACTGCTCCTAATTTGCGGGGCGGGGGGAGAGAACAGGAGGATTTCGAGTCTAATGCCGCCTTGGTTTAAGGTCGATCGTTGCGTGGCGAGGCCTGTCGAAGCGGGCAATGCATGCTCGGGGGATGAGATAATAGTCCGTAATTAGATTCGCAATAAGGGCGATTTTCCCGAGGGCGAATTGCACGCGCGGCTAGCCCCTTCGTGGGTATGTTGACCCTCGAGAGTCAGCGCCGTTTTCTCCTAAGTGAAGCAATTTCCTGATGGGGACAAAGGCGAAGGGGG
>NC_051413.1:1934570-1934755 GCF_015228065.2 Penaeus monodon
CCCCAGCAAGCAAGAGAGTGCCGGTCGGAGGTCCAATTATTGCCGGCACTTTCATAAAACCGAATGTCCGATGGTTTATGCTTCAAAATAAGGAGCTTTAATTACAGTTCTTAGAATGCCTGGAAGCGCGCATGTCTTCGACCTACTTTTACGAAAAAAAAAGTATTATGTTCAAACTCGACAGC
>NC_051413.1:1934787-1935036 GCF_015228065.2 Penaeus monodon
GGGGAGAGACAAAAGGAGATTTATGAATGAATCCGCTAATTAATGCATCTCATTCATCTTCTTCCGTCCATGAACAGGGTTGTTTACATATATCCACGCATGTTTTATACACGTTCTCTCTCTAAGGAGACCTCGAGACGGCTGAAAACAATACGAGACTCGTTTTCAGTGACGTAATGATGACGTGTTGAGTTACGTCATAAAGGGGCCTATGTCGTGACTTCGAATGTCATTGGTCAGTTCTTGTGA
>NC_051413.1:1935148-1935506 GCF_015228065.2 Penaeus monodon
TTGGCGATTGTTCTTGTGATGAATAGAAATACATGAGGTTATGGTAATTACGTTGTTGTAACTGGAAGAAGAAGAGTGATTACAAATAATTAACTATAATGGTAAGAAATCGTACTTGGCTGATAGTCCGACTTTGTTATTGTAATTTTGCAATTATTTATTATAATTAGCCGTAATTATACATGCACGCAAAATTGTAACACATAATTGAACCGCAATGAACCTTGGTTTGTTTTACTATAGAGAGACATGACTGAAAATATTTGATGTAGAATCAGTTGTTGTAAAATGTGTCAAGTCATCGACGTTCAATTCGATTACCTAAGTATCTCCTGTAAATGTGTCCGAGTATGACGCG
>NC_051413.1:1935537-1935811 GCF_015228065.2 Penaeus monodon
GCCAATCAGAAACTCATGTACATTTTTTTTTTGTTTAGAAAATATACTTTTTGGGTATTTTTATGGAGGGTAGAAAAATGTTATAACTGTTGTTGAGTGTATATGTGAAAATTTGTGATGCACGACTTTCTGCAAATATGAACGTCGAAATTATATTTATTTATTTTTCTTCCAGGCTTTCAAGAATGGCGAATTTACCTTGAACGCAACTGGTGAGTGTTCCCTTGTTCTAGTTTTCTTAAGGTATGCGTTGGTATATGTAATTATATTTCAC
>NC_051413.1:1935911-1935985 GCF_015228065.2 Penaeus monodon
TTCTTCATATCATTCATATTATTCAGGAACATCTGTATCACATATTTTTTTGTATTTCAACAAACAAAAATGGT
>NC_051413.1:1936074-1936174 GCF_015228065.2 Penaeus monodon
AATGCTATAGTCTCCCTTCATTCCATTCTCCGTTTTCTGTCGTCACAAAACCTCGCGTCGACATTGAAGTCTAGAAGGTTTTACGCTCCATTAACTTCTT
>NC_051413.1:1936206-1936335 GCF_015228065.2 Penaeus monodon
CGCCCGCACCACACGTGAGCAGGAGATCCGATTAACCGTGGGCGTAATTGTTCCTCCCACGCCCATTTTCACACGCCCAGTGACACACGAACATACACACTGTAAGGTGGTTTTTCATAGTTTGAATAG
>NC_051413.1:1936722-1936851 GCF_015228065.2 Penaeus monodon
CTGAAATTTCTAGCTAAATGAAGTAAAGAAGTTTGTTATTCCAAGAAAATAAAAAATGTACCCTGGTGGACGTGACTGTATCAGCTTTCTGAAAGTGTAAAGAGGGCGGCATTTGACGTGTTTGGAGAG
>NC_051413.1:1937309-1937650 GCF_015228065.2 Penaeus monodon
TCATTTTTACGCCCCAGTTCATGCCATGTCGCCATGTGTATCTGACCGACAAAAAAGGGGTTACAGGCTTAAAATAAATCCTAAAAGGCAAGAAGTAGCAGATGTTTCTCAAAATCTTCAAAATTGTATTCTTTCTTTCGTTATTATTTACGAATTTGCAATGCACGGACGAGACTGGTAATTGCGGTAAAATTTCTCGGTCAATAATGTGTTGTAATGCAGGATTACATACCGGATACCGAGACACACACGAGCGACTTAAGAATTGCATTATCCATAGTGGTTTTGTCGCTAGGGAAGCTTAAATGGCAATACTGTACCGCCAGTTGATCAGCACAGTG
>NC_051413.1:1937836-1938097 GCF_015228065.2 Penaeus monodon
TTTTATTTTCCGCTTCTCGGTCTTTTCTCGAAAGTATAACAGGAAGTCCAGTTTGAGATAATGCGAGCGCCATATTGATAACGCCTGATCCATTGCGTGATGCCCGCGGGCTGATGTCTGGGAGGGAAAGTAGGCCAATGACATTAACTCGCAAAACCGCTTCACCTCAGGGTAGATATGCGCTTCTCGTTTTTTCTTCTTCTTAATTCTTGCTTGGGTTTCGATTAATTTGTGTGTGTTTAAAGGAAAGGAGGTATTTGG
>NC_051413.1:1938225-1938686 GCF_015228065.2 Penaeus monodon
AACCACTTCTTTGCGTTATCGTATTTTGCTTTGGTTAATTCTTCACAGTTACGTGCACTGACCAGCGGGTACCAGCTCGAAATACGTTAGATCAAATACGAAGTTTGGGATGAGAATAAACCCGTTATATTTAATAAACCCGTTATATTTAATTGAATAGTTTCCAATGTAACGGTCGGCCTATTGGGAAATTCTCGCAAAAAAGAGCTGATTATAATTGAGATTATAAATGGCTTTTTATTCATCCAGTTATTTTGTGTTTTATCATTGTAATATAGTAACCTACAAAGTGACTCATCCATTCACCTGTAAAATGAGGCGTCAGTTCGGTGATTTTGTTTTCTTCAAAAGTGATTACTAACTACGTAAATAATAAGTGTAAAATATATATGAATATTTTTTTCTCTCTCTCTTTTAAGTTGTTATATACCATCGTCTGAAAATATTGCAGGTCTATGCCC
>NC_051413.1:1939319-1939520 GCF_015228065.2 Penaeus monodon
GGAAGATAGGCCTAATATCATTGGCATTCGAGACCTGTTGAAATTATAACCGGGCGTCTCTACTGCACAAGTCTTCCGAGAAATAGATAGGCCTATATATCCGATCGTGTTACAGCGTTGTTGTAGGCCTACTTAAATTTCTCAGAAGGGGGTGTTGATGTGTGCGATTTTTTTCTCAGAAGAGGGTGTTGATGACTGCGA
>NC_051413.1:1939539-1939801 GCF_015228065.2 Penaeus monodon
GGGGGGGGGTGGATATGGGTGATGTGCGGTTGTGAAGCTTCTTTTGTTTGGGGGATGATAATGATAAAAGAGTGGGAGAGGGGGTTGTTTTAGAATGGGGGGAGGGAGGGAGAGGAGATGGGTTGCGGGTGACCTTGTAAGCTTAGTTTTTAGTTGTTTTTTTGTGGTATTAAAATAACGTCTGTTCGGTAGTTTGGTTCAGTAGCTTCGTCTTGGGGAAAAAAAACTCTCATTCTCTCTGACATATACGTATACATCTCAC
>NC_051413.1:1939900-1940094 GCF_015228065.2 Penaeus monodon
CTGGTATCAGTGTTTATAGTTTATAAGGGATTTTGCATGTCACAACCATCAGTCACAAAAAAAGTAGAACAGTTACCTCGATATGCACTTGTTTCTTGTTTCCCTTCGACCACGCTTTCGCCTCCTTGCGTAAACAGTGTCTGGTCATTCAGTTTTCCCTCTGCTTTGGGGGGAAGGCGAGAAAAAAGGCTTTG
>NC_051413.1:1940125-1940412 GCF_015228065.2 Penaeus monodon
TGTGCTAATATTAATTGGTAGTTGACGTAATTCCTCTATATGTTTATGTAATTATCTAACTATCTACCTGCTTGTCTGTCGTCTCTCCTTCTCTCCATATTTTCGCTTTTCAACTAATTCATTTCATACCCTCATTCGCTCCATCCCTCTCCTCTTCCCATCTTTATTCATTATCCTTGATTACTCATTATTCAACCATGCTTTACAGGGACCCCCACGTAGCGAGTTTTACGTTGGTGAACGTGTATCCCTTGGGCGATAACAGAGGGCTTTCGACACACTTGCTG
>NC_051413.1:1941061-1941284 GCF_015228065.2 Penaeus monodon
AGATAGGGAACGATGAACACAACATAATAGCTAATGAAGTTAGGGGATGGAAGGAAGGTGGCCTTGACAAACGGGAGACAATAGAAGAGATAATAACAGATGTTAATGATAAAGAGAAAGAGAGAGAGGGGGATTTCACCTGGTAATAGTGAAAGAGAAAGGAAGGAATATAGAAAGGGAAAGATAGAAAGAGTAGGGGAATTTCACCTTGGTCTGAGTGAGT
>NC_051413.1:1941345-1941703 GCF_015228065.2 Penaeus monodon
AACAGAATTAGAGGGAGAGAAGGGAAGACAACCAGAGAGAGATAGAAGGGGAGTTTTCACCCGAAGACTCACAGAACCGGTCCTTGAGAGAAAGAGCATTGTGTGTAGGCCTCATGAAATTTCCCGAGGTCGGAGGAGGTCATTAGCGTTGTACGGCGATCGCGTCTCCTCGCTGGATTATTGTCACAATGGGATGGGGAAATGGCCGAGTGGGGGAGTGGGGAGTAGAGAGACTGTTGGATTGGAAGAGATAGGTGGAGGAAAGGGGAGGAAGAGAGAAAGGAGGGAGGAGAGAAAAGAGAAAGGTTTGGAGAAGGGGAGGGAGGTGGAGAAGAGGGAGAGAAAATGAAAGCAATAG
>NC_051413.1:1941761-1942319 GCF_015228065.2 Penaeus monodon
GGAAGAAAGCGAAGGGGAAGAAAACAATTGAAGACGACAACGAAGAAGACAAACAATACGACGACGGAGAAGGGAAGAAAAGACGATAAAACACAGAAACGAAGCAAGGAAAATGACGACGAAGGCGAAGGGTCGAGTCCTCCGTCACAAGCGTCTTGAGACACGTCACGTGGTCCTCGAGTCGCCTCTCACTTGGCTCTTAAAAGGCTTCTTAAGAGTCAAATGAGAAGCCTCTACCGAAGAGGGTCAGCTATGGCGCTCTTATCTTTAATCTTGAAGGACGTTGACCTCGTACCCATAGAACGGAAGAAATTACGTAGGAAACTTTTATCCCCGTTTTTTCTTCTTCTTCGTTACGCGGTTATCATATCTGTTTACGAACTTGAGTCTCATGTACCTACAACTGAAAGAATGAGATAAAAGGTTGTTGCCCAGAAAATAACCTTCACGATAGCAGGACTGGTATATTTCCTCATCCCAAAACTACATGACCTTTAGAGACGCACACAAATATACATGTTGACGCATACGCAGATGTCTGTACACACACGCATGTCT
>NC_051413.1:1942507-1942661 GCF_015228065.2 Penaeus monodon
TTCCTCTCCAGCACCGTCGCCTGCACCCCCCCCCCCCCACTGACTTTTATGCAAGCTGCAAGATATGTCCAAATTCCTGTCGTCAGAGTGAAGTCATTGCTGAAATTGCAAAAGGCAGACTTTGATGTTGGTCACGAAGAGGGGGATGGATGGG
>NC_051413.1:1942784-1943179 GCF_015228065.2 Penaeus monodon
AAAGTAAGGCATGAGTTGGCGTCGGATAAGTATGTAATTAACTGACCAACATGGCAGGCAGAGACAGACTAAATAAACAGGAAGACAGGCAGGCACATCCAGAGGAGCACATTTATGAATACTTAAAAAAGATTACACCGACGAGTGTTGCACAGTTGCATTTTTAACGACCGCGTTGCTCCTTCACCACCACCGCTCCCTCGTTCCAGATCCCTAAAGCAGCAACCTAAAATATTTAAGTAAAAAAACTAGTTCGATCGCCACTCCCTTCTCAACATGAGAAAAAAAAGGACTCGCCTTACTCAACGCGCGCCTCTTGCCCGCTGGTCACTTCCGAATGCTATTGCTCGCCTGTTCTTTTGCACGCTTTGCTTCTGCCGTCTCTCTCCTCTCTG
>NC_051413.1:1943230-1943311 GCF_015228065.2 Penaeus monodon
CCCCCCCTCTCATGCCATTTCTGTTTTATTTTTATTTTTTTTTCTCATCCTTTCAATATCTTAGTCTCTTTGTCCCCCCAA
>NC_051413.1:1943402-1943505 GCF_015228065.2 Penaeus monodon
CCAAACTCCCCCGGGCAAGGCAGGCGGAGTCAACTTGGTCTTCTCGAGGCTGGCAACGACCTCGGCGACCTTTAAGCTTAGCGAGCAGGAAACGAACAGGGCA
>NC_051413.1:1943569-1943764 GCF_015228065.2 Penaeus monodon
TAAAGGCTGTTCTCCTATTTTGGTCTCCATTTGACACCCCTTTGAGACCCCTTTCCTACAGCTGGTGTTCACTTTCACCGATCGGAACACACTTCTGCCTGGGTGACAGTGACCTCCCCCCACCCTTCGTAGGCTGTTGCGATAGAGGGAGGGATATTTGCCTAATCTCTGCTTATTATTTTCTATATTTTCGTC
>NC_051413.1:1943825-1943997 GCF_015228065.2 Penaeus monodon
CCTAATCTGTCTTTTTATATTTTAATTGTTCTTAATCTTGACATTTTAAGTTGTTCATGCAGATCACTATCTACACATCATCGACATTATCGCCACCCTTATTATCATTATCACCATTCTTTAATTCTCTTATATGACCATCAACACACAGGCCTCATACGTACTGACACCT
>NC_051413.1:1944103-1944544 GCF_015228065.2 Penaeus monodon
ATAAGTGTGAATACGCTTACAAAGTATTTTTGTTCAGTTATAGAACATTGGGTCCGGCAGTCCTAGCTAAACCATGAATGCAGGGATGGAGACATTCTCCTAATGACTCTTCTCTTGTGCTTCTTCCTCTTACTCTCCGTTCGTTTCTTCATTTTATTCTGCCTTCTTTTTTGTATCTCTTATGCTTTTCTTACTTCTACTCTTCTTTATCGTCCTCCTGTTACTCTTCCTTATTTTCCTCCTCTTAATTATCCTGTTACTTTCCCCCCTTTCCACTTGCGACTTCACCCCTCTCTTTTCTTCCTCCTCCGCCCCCTTCCCTGCCCCCACCTCCTCTTTCTCTTTCTCCCCTTCTGTTAGTGACTGTGAACATTCTCCTTAGAACAGTCATCATCACAGCCTCGTGTATATACCATGACTTGAAAAAAATCCGAGGTTTGT
>NC_051413.1:1944915-1945158 GCF_015228065.2 Penaeus monodon
TTATTTTTCTCCCGTTTTTCCACCGCGGTTCAGTGGCTTTTCGCCAAAAATCATTTCACAACTTCATGCGAAACTAGGAATCACTTTCTCGAGACCCTTCTTGCCCAAGACCGATCCTGAGGGAGAACTAATGAGGGAAATATCAAAGGTGAAGCAAATATTACAGGCGGAAGAAAAGGGTCAGCGTTGGGAGGTGCGAGTGTTGTATAATGATTTCGGGTTAATGCTTTGTTTATAATGGCC
>NC_051413.1:1945535-1945786 GCF_015228065.2 Penaeus monodon
CAGCGCATGACTATCTCCCTCGTATTTCTGTTCTAACAATTCATATATTTTTTCGCAATGACATTAAGAGCATGAAGACAGTGAAGAAGTCGCTAATTATGATGTTGTAATTAACAGAACCCGTTTTAGATACTTTTTTGTGAAGGGAGAGGGCCCTTAAGAGCTTCTTTTTTTTAAATTCTGGAATATAATTAACATAACGCATTCTAAGAGAAGGTCGTGACTGACAGGTGTGACAGGTGTGGCCTTAA
>NC_051413.1:1945803-1945900 GCF_015228065.2 Penaeus monodon
GAACCCTTACGTGTACTCTACATATTCCCTGGATGGTTTTGTAAGCCTTTCTTATTCGATCTTCTTATTTTCTTTCCTTTTTTCGTTCGTCTTTATG
>NC_051413.1:1946002-1946215 GCF_015228065.2 Penaeus monodon
CCCTTTACTACCTCCTCCTCTCTCCCTTCCTCTTTTCTCTCACATCTTATTCCTCCCTTTTCCCACTTTTGTCCTTCTCGCTATTACCTATTCCACGTCATCCGCCGATTTCCCTCTCCCGTTCGCTCGTCGAAACGGCGAAGGTCAGGCCAAACACTGTGACGTACATGAGAGGAAACCAGTGATAAAAAGCAAGCTAAAGAAATAGAAAAT
>NC_051413.1:1946418-1946482 GCF_015228065.2 Penaeus monodon
GATGAGGGGAGAAGGGGATATGTATCTGCCTACCTAATCAAGTAACCCCCCTTCTTTCCTCATG
>NC_051413.1:1946529-1946649 GCF_015228065.2 Penaeus monodon
TAGTCGTGACAGACAAGTCGATTAACGTCACACTTGGATGGTCCGGTTTCCACTATTCTTTTAATACACTATTAATCATTTATTGATTATTAACCCCTATTCCCTGTTCGTGGTTTTAGA
>NC_051413.1:1947127-1947280 GCF_015228065.2 Penaeus monodon
CAACGATTACTTTCGCACAAAAGACCGGATTGGCAAAGCTCTCTTCGCGGTCTTAATTCAATTTTACAATGCTATTGTTTCTCTCTCTCACCCCTCCGGTTTCCCACGCACGAGCACGAGCTTGTATACTCGTGATTCATTTGAGTTTGGGAG
>NC_051413.1:1947330-1947484 GCF_015228065.2 Penaeus monodon
ACATTGGCTTGGAAAAAAAGAAGGAAATGGAGGGGGTGGAGGAAGGGTGAGGTGGACTTGAAGTTTTAATGAGTATTTTACTGGGTGGGAAGGGTGTGAGAGGCAGTGGTGATGACAGGGAGGATGTGAAGTGAGAATGAAATAAAGGCAGTAA
>NC_051413.1:1947823-1948347 GCF_015228065.2 Penaeus monodon
ACATATTCAGTGAAAAAATAAAAGATAAGAAAAAGAATGTTAATGGCAAAGACCAGACGACAAATCGTTAAAAATAATGTACACAAAAAAAGTAGAAAAGAAAAAGAAAATCTGCATCTTTTCGAGACCCAAGGTTAGGCTGCGACCCGCCTTAATAACAGTGTTGCCAGATGAAAGTTATGGTCAGGGATTTATGGGTTACAATAATACAGAGGAGGGATTTCTTTGGCTGTGTGTGTGCCCCTTAAATCTCTTATGAAAAGCCCTTTGAGGCTGTGTGAATTCGGGTTGAATTAATGGTCACTTGTAGTGGAAATTATGTGTGTTACTTATTGGGTCTGTTCTGTAGGAAGGGTTACAATATAAGTAATTTGATTTTATCGCTTTTATCACCGAAATACGACTAATTAAGGCAGGCAGTAAATAAAACCAATAAGAAATTTGTTCTTGATTCTGTGCATAAAATGTCCATAAATCTTTAGTCACGTGTCATTCTTGTAATTATTTCCGTCCTTCTCCTGGTC
>NC_051413.1:1948518-1948931 GCF_015228065.2 Penaeus monodon
CGCCTCCTTCCCTCCATGTCATTCTCCCTCTCCCTCTGTTTCTCCCCCTTTTTCTCTCTCAGCGAAGGACTTTTTCATACGAGATGAAAAATGTCGCTATCTGATATACGGTCCAAGAATGAGTATAGGATTCTCGGGCGTTCGTGGAAGTAGAAAATAAGATCAGAGTGTGTCTACGCATGCGCACTGAATACTAATGAAGGAGTTTCAGATCCTTTATATTCGGGAGTTTAGAGGCAGCTGTAAGGGGTATGTAAAACAGTTTATTTGTTTATTTATTTTACTGGGATTCTGTGTAGTTGGAGTTTAGAGGCAGCTAAGGGATATGTAAAGTTTTATTGATATTTTATCGAAAATCTGTATAGTTGGAGTTTAGAGGCATTTTTAAAGGGTGTGTCATTGTTTATACCTCT
>NC_051413.1:1948983-1949214 GCF_015228065.2 Penaeus monodon
CAGTGGGGAAAGGAGGGGTATTTCTATCAGAGTGATCCTTCAGATTCCAATGCTACTAGGCGGCGAATTTGGTACTGGATTTAAATTTACGTTTAGAGTTTCGGGTTACAGTGATACGGGATTTTTTTTTATTATCAAAATTCTTTTTTTTCTACTCTGTCCCAATAGAGAAAGGTTGGAGAGGGATTTTTGATGTAGATTTAGATAGTAAAATGAACTCCATATAGAGTG
>NC_051413.1:1949293-1950297 GCF_015228065.2 Penaeus monodon
GTGATTTTATGTTGGATTGCTGTTTCTTACAAAGAATGTAGTAAAATAATTCTGACAATCAAATGAAACTCTTAAAAGAAAACTACATATAAGGAGACTAATGAGAAACAGACCAAACACTGCGTCAAATTATAGAAAATGGGTAGTCATAGAAAATAGGTCTTTAGATCGTAAACTACGCTAAGTTAATTTTTTGTACGTCCATTGACAAATGACGAATGCGTAATTACTTGGGTGAACACGCAAGCAAAAATAATACAAACGTATCAAAACAGGTAAGGAAATGATGATTCATGCAAAAAACAAATAAGAATCCAAGGACAGATGAAACAGTCGGGTGAAGAGACACTTTAAAAGTAATTGATTATTTCTGGGGATGGTTGAAATAGAATCGTCATACCTGCGAACCTTTATGCCTGCTTTTTATGGAATGTTATTGAATTTTATATTGGTTTCAGTCGAAGATGTTAATGAAAAGGTGGCACTTGGAATAGATCTTCTGTGGAAGCATCGTTGACATTGTGTAAATATTTTGTATTATTTTGTAGAAGCTAGTAACGTGTTGAGTAAGAAACACGCTCTATACATGTATATTAACTTACACATACAAACGCTCTAACGTGTGTTTCTCTAAGTTATATCATAATGAACCCTTTGATCAATCTTATCAACAGAACTCTGCCTGGGAGCCACATGTAGAGTTTTATGAAGTGTTTAGAGGATAAAGTTGCGATTTTGTATTTGTCAAGTCGTCATACCCTTTTCCTATCTGTGTCGAACCTTTACCGTACCATGATGTTAACCACAAATTATATTTATAGTTACGAAGACCGTCAATATTTCCGACCCATAATGTAACTGTTACCATGGTACGAAGAGAACGTTTTTTTTACAGTGATAAGAATTACGCAATCTAAGTCAAGGACACGGCATCAGTTCAACTAATAATGTAATGTAGTGTATATCGCTTGATACATATTGTGTAAAATTATAGCGGTACATCA
>NC_051413.1:1950321-1950629 GCF_015228065.2 Penaeus monodon
CGATGTTGAATCGTACATTTCGAATATTCATAGAATGGACAATTATCTCATTCCCGCTGGGCTTCATGGCGTAAAAATGGGACAGGACTGTAATAAAAATTCTCTTTAGTTACTCCTAAGAAAACCATGATCTTTGGCCGTTTTCTTTAGTAAATTATTGTGAAAAAGAGAATGGTGTAGTAAGCGGTTACTATGTTATATTCGTTTATCCGCTGAACTAGTACGGAAACCTATATTAAACTTTTTTTTTTTTCCTTTTCAGGTATGAATTCTTAGATTTATTAGATCAATATTCGCACGAGTCTTCC
>NC_051413.1:1951782-1951860 GCF_015228065.2 Penaeus monodon
CAAACTCCCAAGATCATGCATGCGGCGGGTGCGTGATGGAGGCGATCTTTGCTGCCCTCTCGTACCCTAGCCTTCAGC
>NC_051413.1:1951908-1951986 GCF_015228065.2 Penaeus monodon
TTTCGTTACGTCAGGGATTCTCCTTTACACCCTCTTAACTCCTTCCCTTTTCCCTACCCACTCTCACCCCTTCCTCTT
>NC_051413.1:1952293-1952396 GCF_015228065.2 Penaeus monodon
CGTTGGCTATCTTGACCACCTCAACAGAAAGAGAAAAAACGTTGTCGGTCTTATCACTTGGGTACGATCTTTAGTGTTTACATTTTTTAGCCATTTCTGACTG
>NC_051413.1:1952531-1952613 GCF_015228065.2 Penaeus monodon
AAATCTTTCGTCCCCTGGTCGGAAGTTGCGTTCGTAAATGCACCAAAAGGGGACGAAAGAATGAGTATAGGGTACACGTAAG
>NC_051413.1:1953042-1953325 GCF_015228065.2 Penaeus monodon
TGAGTATATTTAAGACCCCACAAAGTGCATTGGTAGGGTTCATCTAACGTTTGCTTGCGTGTGTGTTCTCCGGCTGTCTGTATATATGTTCTATCGTCAACCAGCCGATTTAGCGTGTCTTACCTGTCTGTCTATCTGTATGTATGCCCTTATATGCAGTCTTAGGTAATACTGTGATATAGGAGAATGAAATAGTGAACTTGAAGATGGTTTATAAACATCTTTGACTTTGGTGAGAGTCAAGAAAGAACAAGATTATAAACTCTCTGTATCTTTTACTCCA
>NC_051413.1:1953434-1953819 GCF_015228065.2 Penaeus monodon
CTGGTAGAGAGAGAAAAAAACAGAGTTGAATAAATTGATGATGCAATAGGGAGGAGGCCACTCAGGGTACGATTGCTGCCACAGCAAGTGCTTGTGATAAACTCTGTGACGAGAAATGCCCCTTATCAGTGCAGGCAGTGATAAGCATGATAAAGCCGCATGCACAGTCCACAATTGGAGTACGAAAAATGAGAGAAATGATAGTGGCTTTCTGGGTACGAAAGAGTGAACCCGCGCCGACAGACCTGGCTTGGGAATCTTGTGGAAGGCCGGGTGGCGGTGTCAAATGTCATCCTAACTTCATCGCACGATCGGTATCATGACCGGCGGTCTCTCCGTGGTCCTTCGTCCTTGCCTCTCTCACTGGGTCTCTCGCTGTCCGTGG
>NC_051413.1:1953867-1953951 GCF_015228065.2 Penaeus monodon
CGTGCGCAGCTGTTCGTCTGGGTCTCTTTCTGTCTATGGTTTATTGTCTTTCTCGTTTTACCTTGTGTGTTTTTATAATCCAAT
>NC_051413.1:1954233-1954439 GCF_015228065.2 Penaeus monodon
GCCAGAATCAAGTTTGGAGATAAATGGGTTTAAAGTTTGCGTTTCACCCTGACCACGAGTTTTACGCCATATTTATAACCTTGCTCTTAGCCATTGATTGGCACAATAACCACACCATTTCTTGTCATAAAATTTTAATTATTTTTTTTGCCATAAGCAAGTTTTATAGAGACCGGGGACGGGGGGGGGGGGATAAGAATCACATT
>NC_051413.1:1955090-1955635 GCF_015228065.2 Penaeus monodon
AGTTCCCCCCCTTTTTGCGCGGTACCTCCTTAACCCTTGTCTTGCCCCCATCTCCGGGCCAAGGAAAAAAAAAGAGATGAAATTCCTTTGCCATACAATGAACGCAGCTCATCGGTATGATGACGACGCAGTAAATGTGAATTTTTGTTTTGCGTATTTTCGTTTGATTCCTTCATTTTCCTTCTTTCCGGTCATTTCTCTTCATTTCCGTCAAGTGTCTTTTTGTTTTTTTGTGTTTCCTTTTGGTTTTTTTTCGGTTATGTTGTTTTTTCTTCTTGCTTTGTTTTTTTCTTTTCGTTCTTTGCTTCTTTATTATCTTTTTATCGTTTCTCAATTTCTTCTTTCTTTCATTCTCTTCTTCCTATTTCTTTCATCCACGTGTTTGCCCTCGTGTCTACAAGGAAAACGGTGGTAGTCGGGGGTGGGGGGCTTTGTGAGGTTTAGCATGGTTGTTGGGGGGGTTGGGGGGATGGGTATGTAGAGTAGTCGTGGACCCCAAAAGTGCTATGACTTAGGGGTTTACTTGGTGAAGCGTTCGGAGCATC
>NC_051413.1:1955911-1956697 GCF_015228065.2 Penaeus monodon
ACATGTTCACCCTTCATGCCCCTCTGACCTCCGTTGACCTTTAAACCCCCCATATACCATATGGTTAGGTGTCACCATCATTCCAAGGAAATCTGCTCTGTCTGACGTCCTTGCTATTTCTGCTTAAGCGCTCACTCCGCTGCTTCCTTACTGCGTTTCTGACCAAGCCGGAATACACCGAAACACGGGACTGCTAAAGTCGTTGTCTTTCCATCAGGCCCGAGTCACGATATGATGTGTGAATTTACCATCACAGTCTCACAACACGAAACGCGGTCTCTTGCTTGGCTAGGTTTCCCTGTTCTTTCAGTGTCGGATCTCGTTTTGTGTTCCACTTATGTGTTTAAGTGTTTGTCCCTAACCTTCCCAAGATCTGTGTTTTTAACCTTCACGTAGAACCCGTCTGTACTCCCATACGTTCTACAAAAGCCACTCTTATCTGCAGCCTTCGTTCTGAAACAATGGGTACACTACTTGAAATAAGGACATGCGATTCATTGACCTCTGCTCTGAGCTCCCCCTCCCCCTCCACTTGTAATATACAGTAATGCAACTACTAGCTCTACACTGGCAAAAAGCCCTTACACTAAGAAGAGCACGCATATAACCCCATGAGTCCTACTAGAGTCAAATGTACCATGACATGCAAAGATACTGTAAACAACAGAACCACGTGGTCGTCTTTGATTAAGAGGGTGGCGTCCTCAGGCCGGAAATTTTGGAATCGATTTTTTATATTAATTTTCTCAAGGGAGAAGGTAGCTACTCAATATCGTAAATCCATAT
>NC_051413.1:1956768-1956848 GCF_015228065.2 Penaeus monodon
CCCTCCCTCTTTTTGTCTAGGGGATTGTAGACAGGGTATTTAATCTGTATCTGGAAACTTTCGGGAGGGGAAAAAAAAAA
>NC_051413.1:1956896-1957512 GCF_015228065.2 Penaeus monodon
CTGGAAACTTTCGGGAGAAAAAAAAAATATATATATGATTAAAGAAAACATCACAAGTTCTCAGGAGACCGTTTCGCCACGGGATTCCCTCGTGTTTCAAGGTCGACCGCCTCCTCCTCGAGTACCCTGCGTCCCATAATCCCAGCGTTCCCTCGCCAAATAAAGGGAGGGGTGTCAGCTGTTCCCTCGTGGATTATGGGGATCAGGAGTGGGTCTCGTGTATGGGGAAGAATGACAAAAAGACAATGGGGCGGAGTGTCACTCGGGACGTAAGTAAGTCGAGCATGGGCAAGGGGCAATGGTATGTAATTGGTAAGATGGAATGGAGAATTTCGACACTGTTTCGTCAGCTTCTCTTCGTCTGTAGAAACTTAGAAATTCCAGATACAGTTACGTAAAGATGTAATAAGTTGAGTAGACTTAAGTAGAGGTTATCCCCTTTTAAGTGTGTGTGCGCTCTCCTGGAATTGGAATTTTCTTCTTAAAGCTGTTAGTAGTTGAAAATAGACTGAATGGAGGAATAAATAAATATCTTTCTTGCCAGTGTGTCGGTTGATGGGGGGGTACCTTATCAAATATTTGATTGTTCAGGAAAAGTAAATGTTTTCTGACCCAG
>NC_051413.1:1957625-1957812 GCF_015228065.2 Penaeus monodon
GAGAAGAATTCACTCTAACATCAGCCACCCCTACATACACAGGGTCCACAAACGTGCACACACAGACGCACACACCGCCGGCCACGACGTACCCTAAACGTACACTCCTTTGGCCCGAGGAAAAGGAGAGAATATGAGTCACCATACAAAGCTCTGTCTAGCAGTGCGATGACGAGGCACGCGTGTC
>NC_051413.1:1958454-1958762 GCF_015228065.2 Penaeus monodon
TACGCCTATATACAGTGCATGTCTTATCCACTATTGTGGATGAAATAAACTCTGGCCAACAGTGCTGTACTATGTATCTCGAGTTATTATCAATTTATTACTTGGTTATTATTTTTCTAGTATCTTTGTTTCAAATAATTAAATAGATATATTATTCACATGCCATCGCTCTAGAGGCTGAAATTATTTACAGTTCATGGCTGTAATATTTTTTAAGTTGTTGAAGCAATACAAAATTATGTTACATGCATACAGCATATACCCCTACCCCCCACCCCGCCTTTAACTTTACCTGCAGCATAGAACCG
>NC_051413.1:1959079-1959661 GCF_015228065.2 Penaeus monodon
CAATTAGTTTCGAAAACAACAGAGACTCGTATTTGTCGTGTTTGCATTTAACAAATTCGCATTTCGAGACCTGTATCAATTGCTACAATACATCTCACTATATGACCTGAAAATAATATTTAGCGAGCCTTTGCCTTTGCCTATTGCCTTTGCCAGGTACTGTAGATGATCTCAGCGAAAACAAAACACTATTGTACCGCCTTTATTGGTAAAGTGGCCATTCACAACTGAGTACAGGGGAAGGGGAACTAGCCAAGGACTGATGATGATACTGAAGAAATCTGAAAGTAAAAGAGAAGGTAGTGAGCGAATGTATCACGAGAGAAAGAGGTTTAGAAGGCACACGAAAGGGAAGACAAAGCAGATGAAAATGCGATGCTTGGAGACGGACTGTTAGTGATTCTCTCCCTCGCAGTATCATTTGATAGAGGATTATGATAAAGGCAAACTTTTCATCTGGTTCTTTTAATATTGTTGCACGTTATCTGAGAGGGATGTACAAAGAAGTGATTGTAATAGCACCAAATAAGAACTGTGTACAGACTCGACTGCTCTCTAAATTGAATTATTTTTCATTGGAAT
>NC_051413.1:1960045-1960195 GCF_015228065.2 Penaeus monodon
TCATATCCTTCCGGGTTCGATGAGAACGTACCCTGCGCGTCCGTTGTCATCGTAACAAGAGGGCTTTGTGGGGGGAGAGTCCAAGTCATGCCATTCTCAAGCTTTTTTTATTCTATTATTAAATTTGAGTTTGTGAGATATTATCTTGTG
>NC_051413.1:1960391-1960827 GCF_015228065.2 Penaeus monodon
AAATTTATTTGTTTATGTGAAGCCTTGGCATCGTCTCTTCCCCTGTTGACGTCGTGCTGCGCAGGCAGTGTAGTGACCTTGCTTGTTTCTCACGTTTTATAGTGTTAATCTGTTTAACTGTTTTATGATTTAACCGTTTTGTATTTTTTCATTTGGTTTATATTTATATTCTTATATTTTTTTAATATTTTATTTTATATCAATTTAACTGTTTTGTATTAATTTACATATTTTTTTTATATTAATTCCACTGTTTTATTTTACTTCGACCGTTTAATAACACGTTGCAATTTAGCAATCATTTGTACGTCTACAGTCAAATATACAAGGTGTTCTGTGTGTGTATATGTACTTTTTTTCTATTTGCTGGATTTTATTATGTATTCATCTCTGTCTGCCTAAATCTATTTCTGGTTGTGAGGTTATTTTATGTTTA
>NC_051413.1:1960888-1961065 GCF_015228065.2 Penaeus monodon
GAATATAGATGAAGGTGTGCACAAGTGTACAGTTGATTTTGATTTAAAAATGGCTGGTTTATTATTATATTTTCTCAATTCCCGTTCTGTGGGAATAACTTTAAGAATACCAGAAATTAAGTATACAAGTATATCTACCCCCGCTCCCCCCCCCATTTTCCAGACACCCACCACTTG
>NC_051413.1:1961249-1961631 GCF_015228065.2 Penaeus monodon
ACTTCCCCACTTACCCACCCACCCACCACTTCCCCACTTACCCACCCACCCACCCACCACTTGCCCACTTACCCACCCACCCACCACTTGCCCACTTACCCACCCACCCACCCGCCCACCTCATCCCCTTCGTCGGCAACACCTTATCGAAGGAGGAAGCAAAAATTCCGGCGCCTACGCTAAGGACAGGGTTGTTTACGAAGGCAAAAATGTTCTGCCGAGCGAGCGGGTAATCTCGCAAGAGCGAGGGCCGCAAGATACCGACCGCATTTTTTTCGGCGGTATCTCGGCAAAAGGCACAGGGCAGGCGCCATGATGACCGGTGGCGGCGAGGGAGGCGATGTAGCTTGCTTCTGCCGCCGCCTGTCGCCTGGGGCGCCCG
>NC_051413.1:1962887-1963080 GCF_015228065.2 Penaeus monodon
TCGCCGATTCGTACCCACTTGGCAACTCCTACAGCGCTATCTCATACAGCCGGGATACCCCTCCCTGCCTCTCGTACCCCTCCTTCCCCACCCTCCTTATGTATGGCGCTCTCAATATGCGTGTATGTCCGTCTCTATATGTGCTTATCAATCGGTCTCACGTACCCTGTAAGAATATGGAAATGTATGTGTT
>NC_051413.1:1963105-1963352 GCF_015228065.2 Penaeus monodon
TTGGAGATCTAAAGAAAAAAAAAAGAATTGAGAGAGATAAGAATACATGACTAATTCATTTGACCTTTTTTATTTATATTTATTTTGCACGGTGCATTTCTCTCCTGTGGTTTTGTTATTGTTGCTTACATTGCATAATTGCATTTGCAACGTTCCTGTGACGTAATCTTTTTCTTGCTCTGCTTTATAAGATATCTTGCTAATATTTGCAAGATGAATTTAGCTGCGCTTGTATTTATGGGCTGGA
>NC_051413.1:1963564-1963741 GCF_015228065.2 Penaeus monodon
TATGGTCCTCTTCTTTCTTTTCGTGTGTGTGTGATCTGCTTGCTGTCATCGCCACTTATTTCTTACATGCGTCCTGGTCATTGTCCCTTCACTTCTTCGGATTGATATTTTATCTGTTTATCTAAACTTCCATTTTTTCGTGCTGAACATGTTATTTTTATTATTATCTTATATATC
>NC_051413.1:1963771-1964611 GCF_015228065.2 Penaeus monodon
CTAATTGTTGGTCATCAGTTCAGGCCGATTAACCCACAGACACACGCACGCAAGAACACAAGTTAAGTACGGGGCGAGGTCTAAATATAGAAAAAAAAACATGAGATAAGGGCTTATTTTTTGTGTGATAAGGCAGAGGGTACAGCCGGTGGGAAATGGTGAGGAAGGGAAGGGTTACGTAAAGTCTGGTCGACCCCCCTCCACCCAATCCTCTTCCCTTCCCTCTTTCTCCCTTTGACCCCTTCTCTTCCCTTCCCTCCTCCTCCCTTTGGCTCCTTCTCTTCCCTTTCTTGCTCTCTTTTCTCTCTTCTTCCTCCCTCCTGTTTCTTTCTCTCCTTCCTTTACCTTTCGTCTTCCCTTTTTCCTCTCCTCTTCCCTCGTCTTCCCTTTCCCCTTTTTCGGCCCACTCACTGTCCTTCATTCCTCACTTCTTTCCTGTCTTCTTTTTTATCCTCCGGCCTCTCTTTTCTCCCCTATTCATTCCCTCTTACTTTCTACTTCCATTCCTCCATCCTCCTCCACGTCTTCCCCGTCTTCCCCGTCTCTCTTTGCTCCTTTTCCTTCTCTTTTCTCTTCCTCTCCCTCTCTTATACCTCCCTCTTCCCCTTCCTTATCCCCTCTCCCTTTTTCTTCTCCTTTCTCTCCCCTCCCTTCGTATTTTCCTCTTCCCCCTTCCCCTCTTCCTCAACCCTTCCCCTACAGTCAAAGAGTAGAACGAGTTCCATTGGCTTAGCACGAGGGTTCGCATCCTATTTGATATAGTTCGACGTCCCGGGCCCAAAATAATGAAGGGAAAAATGTTTGTTTCTTGTTTATCTTTAGTTGTTTCAGATAGCTGTG
>NC_051413.1:1964639-1966532 GCF_015228065.2 Penaeus monodon
CACGTTTTCCTCCCCACTCACCCCCACTCCTTCCCCTCAAAAGTAATGATAATAATAAAAGAATGATTAAAGGATTAATAAAAAGAATATGATAAATCAGAAATGACTACAACTAGATTTATTGCTGAGTCGTAGTAGCCCTACTATTCATAGTCGTCGCAGCGGTGTAGGATTACGAGGCTATAGGATTACGTTCATCACATTAACATAGGGGAGGAGGGAGTCCTGGAGTGGTGGTTAAGGGTTTAGATAAATTCAGAGAATTCTGCCAGCAGCCGGTAGTTTCTGGTTAAGTGCCTCGTCCTGTGAAATTGCTTGCGAAGAGTGGCTCTCGTTATTGCCCTCCTCCGTGCGTTGTGTGTGTGCATGTTAGGTGTCCCTCCTGCGAGACTGCTTGGGGCGTTCTCTAGATTTTAAGGGGTTTTATTTACTACGGCCGCCGCTGCGTCGGGTAACGTGTCTCGTTGGCATGTGCATGACATTGACCGTCATATGTTTTGATCGTGTCACCTAACCTAACCCGGGAAAGGGCGGTGGACGTGGGCCGAGAAATGGACACTTGGCACCCCCGCCGCCAGCTGCAGATAAGCTATGAGGCGAGGGATATAAAGCGGGCTGGAGACGCGAGCGAGGCATCACACCTAGCCTGCTCTGCCACCTGTGCATACATAGGACTTACCTCCACGCTCCGCAACGCTCTCTGCCTACTTTCCAGAGTCGTCAGAATTCAAGAGGCTAAATTTCGCACAGAGAGAAGTTCGTCCACGGCTTATAGCAAGGGCCAGTCGCCATCGGGACGACCCTCTCCTCGCGCCAGACACGTGTTGCTGTGATGGAATCCGCAAAGGTGATTGACAGCCGCTTCCTCCTCGCACCCATTGCCGTGGCCGTGTACCTGCTCGTTGCCCTGGAGTCTTACCTGGTCGAGGCTACGGCGTTCAAGTACATCTTCCAGCAGTAAGTAGGTGCTCTCCGCCCCGTCGACGGTGTCCTCTCCTCAACCGTGAAGGAATAGACGCTCGTTTGCTGAACATCGCGACGTCGGTGCTCACAAGAACGCAGGAAGAAATTTTGCGAAGGTTTTTGAAAGTTTAGGAAGAATTATTCCGGCTATTTTTTTAGACTCTGAAAAAAGAAAATTGGAGCCGAAGAAGCGTTGGCAGCTTTAGGACGAACGCTGCGATCAGGGCGAGTTTTCCCAATCCGAAGGATCGTCCGAAGGTGCAAGGGGAGAAGCCAAGCAAGACTCGCGAAGTCCTTACATCCCAACGACGATGGACTCCTTCATGGCCTTCGACTCCAGCAGCGGGGTGTCCTGCTACTCCAACCATGGCGCGCCCGCCCTCGCGCACGCCGAGAGGGTGCCGCCCGCCTCTCCCCGCGAATCCTACGAGTCTCCGCGCCCTTCGAGATGCACGAGGGGCACGAAGGAGACGAGGAGGAAGAGCGCCCAAGTCATGAACGTGGTGGACCTGCCGTGGCTGCGGCGTGACCTGTCGAGCGACGAGTTCAGCAAAGGCCTCATGTCGCTTGCAGTGCTGGTCCTGCTCGCCATGGTCTCGCTCTCCTTCGAAGGATACATCACTGAATCCGTCGCTTTCAACTACATTTTCCAGATGTGAGGAAGTACTTGATGCTAGTCTTAAGCCGCCGCCAACTCATTAGTCGTGTAAGATTATATATTATATGATGTATGTTTGTGCTGTAAGTAACGTGTACAGATTATTTTTTATATATTGATACTATTTATGAATAAAACAAATATGTGATGTGATTATTTTCTTTCTCCACCTCGCATCTCAAATATGATACGTCTAGATTAACGCGATAAAGGCATCATAAAGATAATATTTCTTGTGGCGAGACAGTAAAAAATCACTGACTCCGAGGAAG
>NC_051413.1:1966605-1966834 GCF_015228065.2 Penaeus monodon
ATGAAATACACACTAAAATATCTAAGAATTTCCGATCAGCTTCTGTATAAACATTTGATTTGCTGTAATCTACATGATACATGCACCTGTTTTTCCACATGCAACACAATCTTGCCTGCAACACATTCGCAGCAAGAACTGTATCCCCCACAACATATCCATAAGCTATGTGGTAAAGAAAAATCAATACTAAAATCTTTTATTTCTTACAATTAGTCGCCTATTCATG
>NC_051413.1:1966870-1967201 GCF_015228065.2 Penaeus monodon
TGGATACAGGGTATCGCCAAGTAGGAACCACCGTGGCGTGCGTCGTGCCCATTGTGGCTAAAGTGTAGAACAACAGCGGGGCCTCCGGAACGTTTTACGCTGTGACAAGGCCCTCTCTCTCCCGGGCACAGATTACATGACGTCCAAGGCCACTGAAGGGGCAGCTGCGCCTCTGGCCACTCTTGCGCTTTCGTCATGCATGTTGTTAATTAGGGTATCGTGGCCGCTTGCATCTGATGAAGTTTAATTTGGGATGGCCTGGTCACTCGCGCTCTCTGCTCGGGGCTCTGGCATTCTTTTCCTAATTGATTCATCTTTGTCTGTCTGTAGG
>NC_051413.1:1967453-1968060 GCF_015228065.2 Penaeus monodon
TTTCCCATCCCCCTCCTCCCTGTCATTTTACAGAATACGTGGAGTGCCTTGCAAGGAACGCACAAACATAAACGCAGAGTTTAGTGACTACTTTCTGTCTTTATTGTTATTAGTCACTCATTACTCATAATCAGCCTCTCATTACTCATGCATAGGAGGCGAGGGCGAGGTGGTATAAGGGATGGGGATAAGGGGGCATAGGGGCCGGGACTGAGGGTAAGGGGCATAGGAGGCGTTTGTGAGGGGCATAGGGAGCGAGAATGAGGGGCATGGGGGGAGGGCGAGGGGGCATAAGGAATGGGGATGAGGTGGCATAGGGGGCGCTTGTGAGGGGCATAGAGGGTGTGTGTATGGGTATAGAAGGCGGAGGGGAGAGGGCTGGAGTGAGGCAATATAAGGGGCGAGGGTGAGGAAGTATGAGGAGCGAGAGCGAGGGGGCACAGGGCCATAAATGAGACGAATGGAGGGCATTAGCGGCGGTGCCAGGATCAGTATGGGCGGCAGGGGGCATGGGTGATGGAGCAAGGATAATGGGTAATCACTGGGTTAAGAGAATGGATAATTACAAAGCTAAAGGAGTAATAGGTTTCGAGGCAATTGACTCATC
>NC_051413.1:1968570-1968677 GCF_015228065.2 Penaeus monodon
TCCTCTTTGTTCTCATTATTTTTCTTAATCTATTTTCAGAAGAAGCGGTCTGACCCGTACCCGTCTTCAAGATACCAGGTAAGGCTTCCATTTTATCCTGCTCTGGA
>NC_051413.1:1969543-1969635 GCF_015228065.2 Penaeus monodon
CAGCCACGCCGGCTGAATCTCCATCAGGTAAGTCCCACAGATCCACCTGGGTTGCATCACACCTGTTGTTTCTATTTTTAGTTAACGGGGCA
>NC_051413.1:1970148-1970432 GCF_015228065.2 Penaeus monodon
CGCCAAGTGTCCCGCGACGGCGTACGGAAACAGCGGTGACCTTAAGCCTAAATCGGACCCTAAGAGGCATCGGGGACCTTATCAGTGTGGCCGCCGTGTGATTTTTTTTGTGTCTTTTTAGGGGAGATAGAGAGGGGGGGGCGGTCACAGTGCAAGTGCGATATTGTGTCTATATTTAGACATCTTGGTGGAAGTGACGGAGAGCCACGTTGTGTGACACCGTGACCTGGGTCCTTGTTATGGGCAGTGTGGCCTTTGGGCTGTGTTTTGGTTACGGGCCCTGA
>NC_051413.1:1970811-1971016 GCF_015228065.2 Penaeus monodon
GCAGTTCCATCCCCACCAAAGTTTCCTGCGGGCTCCCCACAACCGACGGCGAGGCTAGCAACACGCGCGGCTTAACCTTGGTCATATTTGGAGGCGATTCCTTTGTTTAGCTTCGTCGCCGGTTGGCTGCGCGCGTTATTATGCCTTGTGAAAATCACGCGAGGGTTGAGGGTGGATACTGGGCTGGTTTTGCGGGGGAGTGTTG
>NC_051413.1:1971080-1971310 GCF_015228065.2 Penaeus monodon
TTGGAGAGTGTAGGGTTTTAGTTATTTGTTTGTATTTGTTTTGTTTTTCCTTGTTTTTGCTTTTCTCCTGTGTGGATCCCAAATTCTAATTTTCTGTAACGTAATATCCGTTTCGTTTACGCTTTCTTTTTTCTTCCTGTTTTTATTAATTATTCAATCAGCACTTCTCTCTACGAGATCGGATTACCACGAAAAGAAATCCAATTTTCCTAACAGACTACGTACCCATA
>NC_051413.1:1971335-1971642 GCF_015228065.2 Penaeus monodon
ACATATACGAACCCAGAGCCTCTAATCAGTGGAACGAAACTATTTTTAAAGGAACTCGAATGGAACACGAAACACCCGTTTGACCAGTACCTTGTTAAGGGAAGTCCCCCCCCCTTCCCCCCTCCTCCTCTTCCTTCCTCACCTAACTCTTTACCTTCTTCACCACAAAAAACTTCCTTTAATCATCTGCCTGGGTGAGTTTGAGAGAGAGGGAGAGAGGGAAGGAGGGAGGGAGGGAAGGAGGGAGGGAGGGAGAGAGGGAAGGAGGAAGGGAGGGAAGGAGGAAGGGAGGAAGAGAGGGAAGGAG
>NC_051413.1:1972338-1972535 GCF_015228065.2 Penaeus monodon
TTGCCGACAACGCACGCCTAATGAGCAGGTGACGTTCTTGACAAACAGAAGCTCGTACCATAATCCCCCTCAGTGTTATCAGCATAGGGGTGCTCTGTTCTATTTTTTCTCATAATATGCAAGGCCTGATAAAGAGGCTAAATATAGGCTGGCCTGATAAACCCCCTCGTCTCTGCTTCTCACTTTTTTCGAGTACC
>NC_051413.1:1972730-1972890 GCF_015228065.2 Penaeus monodon
TGAAAATCTACGGACATGTTTTGCCGGGTTTTATTTCGTCCCTACTAAGGCCTCTGATCCTGGCACATCCTGCAAGAAAAAAAAAATATATGTAATTGATTTTATGGTTGCTACTCTGCCTTCTAATAGTCTTCCCTCTTCTTCTGCCTCCTTCTCTAAT
>NC_051413.1:1973014-1973186 GCF_015228065.2 Penaeus monodon
GATTTTTTTTTTTTTATTTCGCCATACACTGATACCCTATCTCACTAGGCCTGCAGTGATAACCCCAGCCCTATCAACCCCTACATTATCAGCCTGTTTCTAAAAATAGACCTAAAAGTGCGTTTGCGACACTCAGGCATCCCTCAAACCTCGTGTGTGTGTAACGTGATCC
>NC_051413.1:1973632-1974233 GCF_015228065.2 Penaeus monodon
CGAGTGCATGTGGGTGTTATGCAAGTCAGCGCTCGGGGTCAGCAGATCCAGCTCCGACTTGATTTCGGGGCTAAATATAACATCCCTGGCGATAGTAACCTCCTGTGAAAAAGGTGCGTTTTCGTGACTTTTTCCTTCAGTGAGCGCAAGGAGATAGGTACATAAAAACGGCGCGATGATAGCCCGGTAAAAAAGAGCAGTTGATAATGATTTTCATAAAACCTTCAAGAGTTCTTTTTCCAGCGGGAATAAACAATTGATTAGTCATGCGCTTTTATCAGATAGCTGCACAATCTGTCATGCATGCATTAATTGGGTTATACGTATGTATGTTATCGCTATCCAGGCAGGGACGCTCTCGCGCTCTTGTAATTAAATTGATTATCTGTGCATGAGTTATCAGTGCCTGATGTACCATGCTGATCACGTAATATATCCTCGTTAAGGGGTGTGTGTTTCTGTTCTTGATTGCTGATTACGTTTTTTATTTACGTTTTTGTGGTGTGTTTATTTACGTATTTTATTTGTGATGTTTTTGCTGAGATTTTTCTGTTATTCCTGATTATGAATTAACTTGTAAATCGTCACTGAACAAAATGTA
>NC_051413.1:1974740-1974885 GCF_015228065.2 Penaeus monodon
ATCTGGCGTCAGTGAAATTCAAATCTCAATATCTTCTTATCCACTCATCAACCCCCCCCCCCCCCTTCCCCTATGTTATCAGTTCTGTGAAAGTGTTACGAAATATTATGGCGACCGAGTTTTTAGGCTTATTTTGTAACTGATG
>NC_051413.1:1975124-1975232 GCF_015228065.2 Penaeus monodon
GTTTCTTCTTTTTGGTGTTAACGAGGACTCCATGCTAATTACTGTATTTAAAAATATATTATTCTTCGTAATGGTTTATTGAAGTTTTGTTTTGTTGTTTATATGGAA
>NC_051413.1:1975308-1976694 GCF_015228065.2 Penaeus monodon
ATGGTCTAAGAATGTCATTGTTTTTGCTTTCAGTGAAACACTCTGTAATAAAGTTAACGTGGCCATGTTTTTTAATTAATTACAGTCCTTGTTACCTCATTCAATTTTCGGAAGCATATAAATCATAAAGAGAAAAAAAAATCAATGGAACTTTTATTGTGTTTTGAACGGACTGTCGAGCGCCCCCCCCCCCCCCCTCAAAAAAAAAGAGGATAAGATGACGTAGATTGTATGTGGTACTGCGTATACACTGGGTAAAGAGATATGTGTGTTACAGCATAAAAAAAAACATTAACCAAGGTACTTAAAATACAGCTATGCCCCACCTACTTTCCCTCGTGTGGCATAAACATCACTATGTGTTCAATATTTCTATATCTTTTTCGTGTTTTTTACCGTTAGCCATATATATATTTTTTGATCAATAGTTAGTTATAACGTTGTCGTTAAGAGGAAAGCGAAAAAGGCTGTAAGCTGTAAGGATAATTTAGAAATTGATTTTTTTGTTGTATGAGAATGTTGTAGCATCTGGGAGGACGTTCTGAGTAGTGTTGCAACTTGCTTCGGTAAAATCCGGAATAAACAAGACCTCACACCCACTTTTTGAACCAAAACAGAAAATATAAAGAACAAACCTTAAGGGTCGGGACATGGACGTAATTTCAAAGAAAGTTTTAACGCCATTATATGACATGGTAATTAAATCTCTCCCGTGCGAAATGCGTGGAACATGTAGCGTGCTAAGGTCTCAGATGTTTAAAGTGTGACAGATCCTTTTTGAACCAAAATAGAAAATATAAAGAACAAACCTTAAGGGTCGGGACATGGACGTAATTTCAAAGAAAGTTTTAACGTAACGTTTTAACATGGTAATTAAATCTCTCCCCTGCGAAATGCGTGGAACATGTAGCGTGCTACGGTCTCAGATGTTTAAAGTGTGACTGGTCGTTTCTTTTGCACCAAGCCACTTTTTTTCTTCAAAGTTTTACGGTCGTGTGGAAAGCTGTGGAATGACAGAAACTTCTTGTTGATGGTATTGCATCACCAAGCAACATAGAACCATTGTTTGATAAAAATATATCGAGATAAAAAATAAAAAATTCCGCGCAAATTGAGCCTCTGCCATTCTTTGAGATGCCAGAAATCACTAGATGAATAATTACTTGTATGATTTATTTACAATTTGTAGGAGTAAAACAGAAAACCCATATTTCTGATAACAGGCTTTTCCACGCCACAGACAAGGATTTGAATCATCAAAGGAGAAATAGACCAGGTGGAATTGGTACTACCTTTTCTCTAAATACCTTGCGATTATCTTGCGTTGTTTCCTGGAGTCAGTATCGCAATGGTTATCCTCCCTTGTCTCTCTCCTTGCCTCCCCTT
>NC_051413.1:1976924-1977022 GCF_015228065.2 Penaeus monodon
TGCTACCTTCATCGCAAAAGACCGGACGGAGTGTCAGAGCGGAGTCAGGCGGGTTCCCTCATCTTGACAGCACCCGCGCCCACGCCCACGAAGGTAAA
>NC_051413.1:1977066-1977276 GCF_015228065.2 Penaeus monodon
GTTGGCAATAACTTGTGATGATCTGTTTTTAAAAAAAGGACGTCGAGGGAAATGTTTCTTGTAGGAGGGAGGTCGATGAGTTATGTGTAGGGAGGGGGGGGGGTCGCTATAGAAGGAATTAATGGTTCGTCCCATGACCCTATTCGGGTTATATTTCGTAGCGGGAGGGTACCGTATTTCTGGGGGGTCGGATGACATATGTGTGGACGA
>NC_051413.1:1977453-1977663 GCF_015228065.2 Penaeus monodon
TGCAAGCACACACGCTACCCCCCCCCACTCCATACCCATACATATATATAATACTCCCAAACAAATTTTATGCCTCCCGCCTTGCCTTTGAAGCTGACCAGGAGTACCTTTTTGCGATTTTTTTTTCTTCCCTCCCGTGACCTTTCGTGGCGAGAGAAGTGTGAGGAATTGAATCTACTTCAAGAGACGTGTTAGTGACGTATCAGGGTG
>NC_051413.1:1977922-1978231 GCF_015228065.2 Penaeus monodon
CGAGCGAGCGTGTGCGTACGTACGTACATGCATGTGTATGCGTACATTTGCATACATAATAAAACGAATCTGCCTCCAATCCATATCCCGAAGTCTCCCCCCCCCCTTCCCTCCCATTCTGAATGCCGAAAGAAATTGCAAAAGTGTCTCCCTGGCTTGCAACTTCACCCCGAGCGTTGGGTGTCAGCGCGCGGCCTTGAACCCTTGCTCTCCGAAGGTGCTTTAGTACGCAACCATGTCCTCGCTCGCTCGCCCGGTGTTGCGCACTCATATCCACTCGCAGTCGTACCGTGTGCCTGGGTCGGTGGA
>NC_051413.1:1978322-1978395 GCF_015228065.2 Penaeus monodon
TAGTATTCACGCAAGGATAAATATGTATACGGATGTTCGCACGCAGCTGTTCGTAACTTGAAGACAAACTCAA
>NC_051413.1:1978531-1978606 GCF_015228065.2 Penaeus monodon
CCCTTAATCCTTCATCACTATCACCAGACCCGCAAATACTTCCTTCGATACTTTTTTCGTAGTTATTACCTTGAC
>NC_051413.1:1979335-1979732 GCF_015228065.2 Penaeus monodon
TCTGAACTAATGTTGAATTTTGTGTATTTGTCTTTTCCTTTTTCTTTATAACTTCGTAACGAATTTATTATTATTTTTTTTTATTTCGGCTTCTTTCATAAAGTTACGTTTAGATTCAGATAATAGTTAATTATTCATAGTAATATTCAAATAAATGAAAAAAAAAGAAATTAAGAAAGGAATTTGATAGTGATGATTATAATTTTCATTACATATGATTTCATTCTTTCGTTTAGCGAATTTGAATATTTTTTATTATTATTGCCAGCGTTTCGAGGATAAACAATATAAACGTTGACCATATATATTTTTTTAAATTATAATACCCAATGCCTATTTTTTTTTTTTTTTTGAGGGGGGGGGAAAGGGGGGGGAGTCTGACCCTAACCCTCACAGA
>NC_051413.1:1979785-1980195 GCF_015228065.2 Penaeus monodon
TACAACTTCCTTTCCATCCTGTTTATACCGACAGCTGCCACGTATCTTGAAGTTATCTGGAGAGACAGAAAAAAAAGAATATATAAAAAAAATATTCAAAATTTCGCCACAAAGGTCGATAACCTCTCCGCCACCTGGAGGACAGACCGTGGAATAGGCCTAGATTACACTTTTATTAGAAGAATATAAGAGTATAGGCCTACCCCTTTGGTGCCATATCGAGATGTCATTAAATTTGGAGATTAAGTCGTCGAATTTCGTAAATAAAGTACTTAGAGACGTCATTTTGTGGAGAGCGTAGGCCTAAGGTGTGCCAGGCAGCGAGGGGGTCCCGGCGGTCGCACGGGGGGGGGGGGCAGGCGAAAGGGTTGACGCTTAGAAGAAATCGTGGATTTTTTCTATTATTATTA
>NC_051413.1:1980308-1980451 GCF_015228065.2 Penaeus monodon
CGTTGGTAATGTTTGCTAATGTATGGGTATATGATTATTAAAGCTTTGGATGAAGAAATTAATATGGAGTATGGAGTATGATGGAGTATATTCTGTTATCATCCTATCATTTTAGAGGATATTGCAAGTAACTGAGTATTTAT
>NC_051413.1:1980663-1980931 GCF_015228065.2 Penaeus monodon
CATAATGCACAGCGCGTATGAGGTATAGGTCATACACTTACCTAACTCTTTTATTTCCTGTAGGCCTATGCTTTAGGCCTATGTAATCGCATACTTAATAAAATGATAGCAACTCCAGATCACTGTCGGGTAGGCATAGGCCGAATCTTCATAAAAAATTGACGTCTATCATTCTGTTAAGATGCTGTAAAAAAGGAGGTTTATTGTAGAAGTAGGGTTATTGTTAAAACTGCTGTTTAAAAATGCGATTGAAGGAATGTCAATCTTG
>NC_051413.1:1981572-1981712 GCF_015228065.2 Penaeus monodon
TTGTGTCCGGGTCTGGCTGGTGCGCAGGGGGTTAGTGCCTGTCAAGAGTAATTAGCTGTTTAGTTGTACCTGAATTTAGTTATGTTATTTTTTTTCGCAAGTTGTTTTCGATCTTGCTATTGTGCATCTTTTGCATGGTT
>NC_051413.1:1981903-1982189 GCF_015228065.2 Penaeus monodon
CTACACACTTATTTAGACGAATACCACAATAAAATATTACTTGCATCAAGTGACTTTTCTAAAAAATATATATATAATGAACGAAAATCTGAATAAAAAAGGAATAAAAAGAAATATATATATATAATGATTGAAAACACAAGAGTAGAGAGTAAAGAATCGACGTAAGAGAGAATGAGGTTAAGTGTTGGCAGCCCTTTCCATGATGTGTCCCTCGCGAACAGCTGAGTTTTTTACGACCCATCAGCCATGCCGTCGCTTGAAGTCTGAGCGAGATAATCTGAGC
>NC_051413.1:1982498-1983034 GCF_015228065.2 Penaeus monodon
CCAATCATAAAGTCCAAGCGAAAACAGCTCGCACACGGCCCCCCTCAGTCTCAATCCCTTTTATTTGTCACGAAACTTCCACCTCTAAGCCCACGAAAATACCCAAGACCCTAAGATTAGGGAATTACTGAACTAGGGCATGAGATATTAGTCTCGTTGAGACAAAGGAACGCGGGAAAGACAAAGGGTATGGCCTATAAAGATTACTTACCTTGGTCCCCCTTTTATATTCAAGTACGCCATGGTTGAGACATAAAGAAATGCAGAGATGACGGGTGTTCCCCTGGAAATTGGAGGGATATATGGGCGGATGCGTATGCTGTAAGAGATATAAGATTTTCTCATACACATTTTCGCTGTAGCTGTTCAACACACAGGGTTTAAGTTCTGTGATATTGTAAGAGCGAGTGAGTGTTTGTTAGGAAGAGAGTGTGGGTAAATTGTGTTGTTTTATGAGATGTAGACGTTTGTTGCAGTAAATTTATCAAGAGAAGCCATGGCTCTGTCAGTCTGTGTGTCTGCCTATTCGTCGTCAG
>NC_051413.1:1983344-1983436 GCF_015228065.2 Penaeus monodon
TAACAGGCACGCACACAGTATCCCCACCCCCCCCGACCCCTAGATCCACCTAAGCAACAACGTTTCGGAATCTACAAGTCTTGTAATCTTGT